>NC_092224.1:99483382-99588382 GCF_036320965.1 Panulirus ornatus | reverse complement strand
GGATATGGGTGCCCTCGGTCGATGGAAGTACGCTGATGGCGATGCCGACAGCGCTGGAAATAGCTCCCCTGAGGAAATACCTTTCTAAACAACCGTCTAAACTTTTTAAGAGAATGAACACCGCCAATCCCGTCATTATTAACTATATCATGACCATAGTTAAGCTTAATTAGTCTCCCTTCCAACCCTATCCTCATTCTAGGAAGTGCACGTCAACACCATCATTACATCCACCAGCTGTCGTCTCCACATTCTTCGTACGGTTAAGACGCTTCGAATTCCGCCTTCCAGACTTTGGGATATCTACACGAGTTTCATTCTTCCCGAACTCACTTCTGCCCCTGCCACCTGGTCTTCCTCTGCCCCTGCCACCTGGTCTTCCTCTGCCCCTGCCACCTGGTCTTCCTCTGTATCCACCACACAACAGGAGCCACAGTGGAAGGAGGGTCTTGTAAGACCACCGTCGGTCCTCCTTACAGACAGCACTTGTCATAGGTGCTCAGTACCCTGGTCCCCTCAACTCATGCGAAGCGAAGAGCAGAGAGAGAGAGAGAGAGAGAGAGAGAGATGCTGAAAATCACGGAATATCATATCATTCATCCTTACCCCCTCCTCTCTCTCTCTCTCTCTCTCTCTCTCTCTCTCTCTCTCTCTCTCTCTAGCCTTTCAAAACTTTCCCTCAAAGCCTCTCCGTCGGGTATAGTTCGAAGCGCCACAGAACTTTTAGTTTGCATCTTAGAGTCTGGCACAATCGTCGTACAAAAATAACACATAACCTGGCCACGACGCCCGTGTTAGAGAAAGCTTTACAATACTGAATTTACTGACGTAAGATTTAGAAAACTCTCTGCGTTTCGTCATGTTGCTTTCAAGCGTTAGAGAACTGTTCCCCGGGTCTCAGTGATGTCTTAGATAAATGTTAAGATCATAGTTTCGGAGATTTTCGTTTTGGTTTCATTAATACCAGTTCACTAGTTATCTTCCAGTAAGGGAATATTGCGTCTGATGTAAGTATGTCTCTGTGTGTCTGGACTTCAGCGGGGGTACCAGAAGCTCCCGTGCGTGCTTGCAAAACAAACAATATTCTCATGAATTAACCAGAGACCAAAACAAACAATATTCTTACAAAATAAACCAGAGACCAAAACTAACAATATTCTTACAAAATAAACCAGAGACCAAAACTAACAATATTCTTACAAAATAAACCAGAGACCAAAACAAACAATATTCTCACGAAATATACCGGAGACCAAAACAAACAATATTCTTACAAAATAAACCAGAGACCAAGACAAACAATATTCTCACGAAATATACCGGAGACCAAAACAAACAATATTCTCACGAAATAAACCAGAGACCAAAACAAACAATATTCTCACGAAATAAACCGGAGACCATAACAAACAATATTCTCACGAAATAAACCGGAGACCAAAACAAACAATATTCTCACGAAATAAACCGGAGACCAAAACAAACAATATTCTCACGAAATAAACCGGAGACCATAACAAACAATATTCTCACGAAATAAACCGGAGACCAAAACAAACAATATTCTCACGAAATAAACCAGAGACCATACCAAACAATATTCTCACGAAATAAACCAGAGACCAAAACAAACAATATTCTCACGAAATAAACCAGAGACCATAACAAACAATATTCTCACGAAATAAACCAGAGACCAAAACAAACAATATTCTCACGAAATAAACCAAAGGCCAAAACAAACAATATTCTCACGAAACAAACCACTTTTGTTTTCCTTTCTCGTCTGTGAAATTTAGCCGAAACAATTTTATGACAGCTTGTGAGACAGATGTATTACAGTTGCTCTTTCACTCAATTCTACCTGATTTTTCATCCCATTTTCCATATAATCTTCAGCAAAAAAATCTTTTATCGTCATTCAAAGGTATCAGTATTGTATCAAAAAAAGAATAAAATCATAAATGTCATTTAAAAGTTGAAATAGATTTCTGTTTTGTTTTTTCACAAACTTTCCACTTATATTCAACTCTCTCTCTCTCTCTCTCTCTCTCTCTCTCTCTCTCTCTCTCTCTCTCTCTCTCTCTCTCACTTGCTCTGCTAGGATGAAGGTCTTTTCAGTTTTGGTCTATTGTGTTTTTCCTCCCCACAATCGTTCGAGGATTTTTAAGTTCAACTCCGAAGTGAGATGTGTTCATGGGTTACTTACGAAATTGCATTCTTTTTCTTTCTTTTTTGTGCCTCTGAGTCAAGAAATATTGATCAACATGCTGGAGATAAGCGAGAGAGAGAGAGAGAGAGAGAGAGAGAGAGAGAGAGAGAGAGAGAGAGAGAGCACCCGAATAGTGTGTTAATCCTCCGCAGTTGAAGTGGTCGACGGATTGGGTAATTAATCTAGATGGTATATATATATATATATATATATATATATATATATATATATATATATATATATATATATATACCCTGATGATGTGATTATTACACGAAAATACACTTGGGAAGTTATCGTGTCTCATTTTCCCGTGGACTCGCAAGAGATGGTGACTGAGTTTGGTAAAGTGTGTGAAAGAATAAAGCTGAGAGTAAATGTGAATAAGAACAAGATTATTAGGATCAGTAGGGTTGAGGAGCAAGTAAATTGGGAGGTAAATTTGATTGAGAAAAACTGGAGGAAGTGAAGTGTTTTAGATATCTGGAATTGAATTTTGCAGCGGATGGAACCATGGAAGCGGCTGAGAGTCACAGGGTGGCGGAGGGGACGATGGTTCTGGGAGCGTTGAAGAATGTGTGGAAGGCGAGAACGTTATCTCGGAGGGCAAAAATGGGTATGTTTTGGACAATCACATGTTTACCAAATGGCGTCCTAGCTTCGTCTCTTCGATGTATATCAACTGACTTATATTTCTCTCATGTGTCTTGATCAGGGCATTAAGTTGCCAATTCAGATTCACATAACGTACAATGAGAGAGACTGGACATTTTGTATGTGTGTGTCATTTGTGTGTTCATGGTTGATTCGTATGAAAGCATATTTGTGTATTCATAAGTGAGTGATTACTATCAGTGTGTAACGAAGGCAGAATCTTTATTATATACGTGTTGTCTCTTCTCTTAATCTTGTATATATATATATATATATATATATATATATATATATATATATATATATATATATCCCACATCTTTTCTCTTCCTCCTTGTGTGTGTGTGTGTGTGTGTGTGTGTGTGTGTGTGTGTGTGTGTGTGTGTGTGTGTGCGTGTCTGCCTGTGTGCGTGTATGTGTGTGTGTGTGTGTGTGTGTGTGTATGTGTGTGTGTGTGTGTGTATGTATGTGTGTGTGTGTGTGTGTGTGTGTGTGTGTGCGTGTGTGTGTGTGTGTGTGTGTGTGTGTGTGTGTGTGTCTGAGTGTGTGCGTTTGTGTCTGCGTGTGTATGTGTATGTGTTCGTGCGTTTGTGTGTGCCTGCCCCTGTGTGTCGCTGTGTGTGTCTGCGCGACTGTGCGTGTATCTGTATGTGTCTGTGTCTGTGTCTTTGTGTTTTGTGTGTGTGTGTGTACGTCTGTGTGTATATCTGTGTGTGTCTGTGTCTGAGTGTGTGTGTCTGTGTCTGAGTGTGTTTGTGTGTGTCTGTGTATATATGTTTAGAATAATATTGGCATGACTCAATGTAGCGTCCAAATCTCTCACTAGAAGTGCAACTGTAATGAAAACGTGGAAAAGAATAGTTTTCTGTCTTTTGTTCCGCACAGCAATTTATATTTTGACAGCGGTCTTGTTTTTTCCCCGTGGCTTTTGTCTCGCTCCAGATCTGAAAAATGAATTGGAAAATGTCAGCAAGGAGGTAAAAAATACAGGCATTCATCCACGGCCAGTAATACTTTTCATTAACTCTTTTAAAACGGTCTTAATTATATAACAATTTACTGGTGAGTGTCTGCTGGAGGACTGGCCAACGTAGTGTATCCACAAGAGGAAGTAATTAGTGCGGCCGCCGTTTGGCTCATCACGGGTAAATGACTTAATGACCTCTGACCTTTGTGACACGTAGCACCTGCTTGAGCGCATGACCTCATGATCATTGACCTTACGTGACGCCTTGATACCAGGACAATGACCTCTTGGTTTAGGTCTATGATTATTAGGGTCTTCCCTCTGCCTCTTCTTCTCCTCCTCCTCCTCTACCTCCCATTCTTTCTCCAATTCTTCCTCTTTCTCCTCTTCTTCCGTCTGTTCCTTCTACTCTTCTTCTTCCTCCTCCTCCTGTTCCTCTTCCTTTAGGACATTTCAACCCATGATATGTGACAGCAGAACTCATGACCTCATCAGCCGTGACCTGACCTTATCATCCGTGACCCTGTGATTTTACATGACATGATCCTTGGCCCCACGATCCTTGTTCTCGGAAGCTGTAGCACCTGGATCCTATGACCCAGGATCCATGTCTCCATGATTATAATATACTTCAGCATCCCTGGCCACACAGTCCTTTAACTGTGATCCTGGACCCATGATCCTTGGCTCCATGATCCTGGACTCCACGATCCTTGGCTCCATAATCCTGGACTCCATGATCCATGGCCCCATGAACCTGGACTCCATGATCCTTGGCCCCATGAACCTGGACTCCATGATCCTTGGCCCTACGATCCTGGACTCCATGATCCATGGCCCCATGATCCTGCTTAAGATATTCGACCCCACGGTTCATCCCACGTTACCCATGATTCATGGCCTGTGTGGGTATTGACCGCTAAATCTAATGAGTTTTCTCTCCGTGACCTTTAACCTCATGAATCTTGGTCATATAAAAATATGGCCCTTCATTATCCCCCTCGCTTGACCCCGTTTGACTGCGTCAGAGGAAAAAAAATCACATCTTCATGACCCTATCAAATATACATCGTCTCGACCACCATGATCGTTTACCTCACGACTCTTCAACCATCAAGTCTCACTCTACATCCAGCAAACCTTCATGACCATATGACCCTCAATCTTACGACTCCATCTTGACCTCCTTACTCTCTGGATCTTAAGGGCGTGACGTGATGACCACACAGCTGTAGTGTCTCATTACACGAATCTTGCTTCAAGAGTTCATGAATCTTGAAACCTCAAGGTCTTAAAGTTACTGAAACTATGACTCCTCGACGCTGAACTTTTAAAAGTTAGTGACGGTATAATTCCATTAACCTCACGTCCCTACTGACCCATTAATCTCCTGATCTAATAGTCTATTAGTTGCATTACATAATGGACCTTGTGATCCTGTCAATGTAATCCATTGTTCGTCTAAACTCTGGATTCCATGACCCAATTTACTCAACAAGGTCATGATGATTCCATTATTGCCTCTAGCTTTGAACTTTGTCGTAGTCAACCCTCCAACTCAATTAACCCATGATGATATTAATTACTATCATTTTTTTTTTTATCCTTGAGCACCATGCAATTTCCAACCAGTGGACTTTGAGCCTTAATACTGGTCTATCCTTACCTCATCCGCGTAATAAAGGAACAGAAGGATTCAAGTTTACAGGTTTTTCTGAAGAGTTTTACATTTCTTTTTTTAATCTTAAAGATTGCAAGTTTTTCTCTTTGAAATATACGTATGACTTTCTATTTTTACCCCACTAATCTGTAGGTTTCTCTGATGTCTTCTAGTATCACGAATTTGAATTCGTATTTCCTTTGTATATAAGATCAAAACAAGTAAGCTAGACGTGGGCGAACAACGAAAAGGCTCGCCCCTTTATTGTCTGCCAATCCTACGAACTCCCAACTGCTCCCTCCCCACATGTTCTTCCACATACTCCCTCCCCACATGTACTCCCCTGTGCTCCCTCCCCACATGTACTCCCAACTACTCCTTCCTCACTTATACTCCCAAGTACTCCCTTCCCACATGTATACACACGTACTCCTTACCGACATGTAGTCCCACATACTCACTCCACACATCCACTCCTACGTACTCCCTCCCCACATGAGCTCCCACGTACTCCCTCCCCATATGTGCTCCCAAGTACCCCCTCTCCACATGTACTCCCACGTACGCTCTCCCCACACGTTGTTCCATGTACTTCCTCCACACATGTACTACCATGTACTCCCTCCTTACATGTACTCCCATGTACTCCCTCCCCTTCTGTACTCCCTCCCTTTATGTATTCCCACGTACTCCCTCTCCTTAGGTACTCCCACGTACACCCTCCCACCTTTTCTCCCTCCCAACCTTTATTCCCTCCCCACATGAGCCAAGATCCAGGTGCTTCCCTAGATTCCCCCAGAGACGTTTCAGCCGCCTGTTGTTTCTGCCACAGTCTCTCTTGTGGCTACCTGACCCCACCATCTTTCCCGCTCTGACAATTCGCTTAATTATTTTCCTGAACATTTGGACGAGGAATTCTCTGTCCATCACCCCTGACTGGCTGAATCCCTAGAGACATTTCTTTGGGTTTTATTTACCCCTTTGTTTAGACGCCGTTGTGTCTACGTTTCTGTTTCGCCCCCATGGGTGTGTTTGCATGTCTGTCTGCTTCTGTCACCTAAAATATCCGTCTCTCTCTCTCTCTCTCTCTCTCTCTCTCTCTCTCTCTCTCTCTCTCTCTCTCTCTCTCTCCGTCTCATACATAACATTTGACAATACACAATATTTCTTTTTTCATTTTATCTTTCGATGGAGGCGCCAGTTATGGACAATTGTCCGCATCAAAACCGGGCTTCAGTTGAAATACAAAGGAGGTTAATGAAAGGAAAAACGAAGAGACGAGGAAAATGATTTGCTAAGTTTGGAGGAAGTGGAAAGCCCGTCTTTTAGAAAGTGCCAGTTCATAGGACAGAGAACGCCTCAGCTTTGGAATGCAGAGGAAGAAACTAGTTATCCAAATGACCCAAACATGACAGCGGCCACAGTAAGTCTGTGACACAGCAATGTTGGGGGCTCACAAGCAGCCAGCTCTCGGGAGTAAAAACCAAAGTAATGCCTATAGAAGAGGGAAAGTGAACCAACATTGCGGAGTAGAGCAAGTAAGTCAAGTTTTGAAGTTAGTCTTGGAAGCTGATAAGCAGGATCGCTTTCTACTCAACTTTATCAAGTATGGATGCAGTTAAAACCACCTCAGATGTGAGAGCAGCACTTCATACAAGGGCAGATCAATCCTTCGTAGACACGGAGCAAACGTGAGTGGAGATTATAGTCAGATATGAAAAGGGACGAGTGAAGACATCATTAGACAGTTGGGTCTCGGAGAGAAGTAAGATATCAAGAGAGGTGCTAGACAGATGGTGTTCAACAGAGGAGAGCTTACTAGAAAGACGGTAAATGTTGGCATAGCGAATAGAAAAAAAAAAAGACAGGTCTATTAGAGAGGGAAAGGTAGTGAAAGGGGCTGGTACTACTGATGTCTCATATGTAGATGAGTAGATGTATGGTACTTGTAGGTAGGGGATGGCAGGAGTAGCCCGGTAGTCCCATTTTGGTGAGACAGAAAGTAAGACCAGCAATCCTGACGTGGAGAGTGTAAGATGGTTCCGGCCACCATTATAACGCTCCTCAGCCAGGATGGTAGTATGTACCACCCTGGTCGGCTACTGTCTACAGCCTACTACCAGGTACTTTACAACTCCATAATGTATGCGGTGTTAGTTGCTCACTGTAGGTGCTCGTAGGTATGCATGGAAGTATTATCTGTCCGTCCGTTTGTGATGACAATTTGTACTTATTTGGTGCTTCCGTGTCTGTCAGCCACCTACAGTCATCTGTAGGACATTTTGGTCTTTAAGCCATAGCTTGCTTCCCTTAAATCATATCTTGACATCCTTTAAGACATATCTTAGTCTTCTTTAACACATATCATGGTCTTCTTTAAGACATATCATGGTCTTCTTTAAGACATATCATGGTCTTCTTTAAGACATAACATGGTCTTCTTTAAATATTATCTTGGTCCTCTTTAAGACATATCATGGTCTTCTTTAAGACATACCATGGTCTTCTTTAAATATCATCTTGGTCCTCTTTAAGACATATCATGGTCTTCTTTAAGATATACCATGGTCTTCTTTAAGACATAACATGGTCTTCTTTAAATCTTATCTTGGTCCTCTTTAAGACATATCATGGTCTTCAAGTCATACTTTAGTCTTCTTTAAGACATCATGGTCTTCTTTAAATCATATCTTGGTCTTCTTTAGGTCATATCTTGGTCTTATCTTCATCTACTCAATTTTCATTCACGCTTTTAAGGTCCACATGATGAACATCACAACATTTCCTTCCCTAAAGTAGATTTTTTTCCTTTTACATGTATCAGCAAAAGGTAATTTGAAGGGAAGTTTACGATGACTCCAAGAATTCTTTTCTTTTACTTTTCAAATCTGTGTGTTATTTGTCAACACGTCAAAAATTCTGAAATATTCATAAATATCTTTTTCTGGTGGGTAGAGCCATATACATATATTTGAATGGATTTACTTCGTATTTAGATGCATTGCTGTGTCGTTACGTCACACCAAGAGGAGTTGTGTGTGTTAACCATAAATCACTGGGTAATTATCCTAACCATACGCTGTTAGATGGGTTACTGTCCCAAAGTCACACTGCTGGATGAATCAGTGCCCTAACCTAACACTGTTACATGAATTAGCTTCCTAACCTAACACTGTTATATGAATTAGTTTCCTAATCTTACACCGATAGATGAGTTGGTGTTCTAAACTTACATCGTTAGATGGGTTACTGTCCTAATCTTACACTGCTGGATGAGATGGTGTCCTAATCTTGCACTGTTGGATGAGTGTCCTAATCCCACACCATCGGATAAGTTGGTTTCCTGTTCTTACACAATTGGACGAGCGTCTTTATCAAGGGTGAAGGGCGTGGGTACGAGTAGGAAGAGATGATAGTGATTGGTTTCCAGTGAAGGTCGGTCTGCGGCAGGTGTGTGATGCTCCCATAATTGTTCAATTTGTTTATGGATGGGGTGGTTAGGGAGGTAAATGCAAAGAGTTTTGGAGAGAGGGACGAGTTTGCAGTCTGCTGGGTATGAGTAAGTCAGTTGTCTACCGATGATACAGCTCTGGTGGCTGATTCGAGAGAGAGAAACTGCAGAAGTTGGTGACTGAATTTGGAAAAGTGTGTGAAAAGGAGAAAGTTGAGTAAATGTGAACAAAAGTAAGGTTATTAGGTTTAGCAAGGTCGAGGGAAAAAATAGTTGGAAGGTAAGTCTGAATAGAGAAGAACTGGCGGAAATATATTGTTTTAGATATCTGGGAGTGAACCTAGTAGCGAATAGAACCATGGAAGCGGAAGTGTCACAGGATGAGGGAGGGGACAAAGGTTCTGAGGTCAGTGAAGAAAATGTGGAGAAAAGAACATTACCAGAGAGAGCAAAAATGGGTATATATGAAGGAATAGTAGTTCCTACAATAATGTATGGCTGAGAGGCATAGGCTATAGATAGGGATGTGCGAAGGAGGGTGGATGTGTTGGAGAATGAAATGTTTGAAGGCAATATGTGGTGTGAGCTAGTTTGATCGAGTAAGTAATGAAAGAGTAAGAGTGATGTGTAGTAATAAAATGAGTGTGGTTGAGAGAGCAGGAAAGGGTGAGTTGAGATGGTTTGGACATAGGGAGAGAATGAGTGAGGAAAGGTTGACAAAGTGGATATAGGTCGAGGGAAGGAGAATCGGGAGACCAGACTGAAGGTGGAACGATCAAGTGAAAAAAAATTTTGAGTAATCGGGGCCTGAACATGCAGGATGGTGAGAAGCGTGCACGAATAAAAAGAACTGAAACGATGTGGTTTACTGGGGTCAACATGCCATCAGTGGACTTAACCAGGGCACGTGAAATATCTGGGGTAAACTATGAAAAGGTCTCTGGTGCCTGGATGTGGATAGGGAGGTGTGGTTTCAGTGCATTACACATGACAGCTAGAGACTGAGTATGAACCAACGTGGCCTTTTATCCGAAATTTCCTAACACTACCTCGCTGACGCAGGAGCTGGCGATGCTGTCTCCTCTGAAGTGGGATGGCGCCAGAAATCAATGAAGGCAAGCAAGTATGAATATGTACGTACATACTGTCAAATCTCTCCTTGACCACATTTATGGTGTTGTTTTCAACTGCTGATTTTAAATTATTCTGTATCTGAATCCTATTGAAGGAAGAATAATATACCTCATCCGAAATATGAAATTTTCCTACGAGTTTGTATTCATTAATACAAGTGAAATCAGAGTGATATAGTCTTAAATAATTTGTTTGATTAAGATAAAGCCTTCGATACAGATGAGTAACTATGTCAGATGACCTTTTAACTTTCTCTCTTTTGAATTGAATAAGTTTAGATCTTCTTTTTGACTCTCATGGGATTTTTTCCTGCGTTCCGGAATCATTCAGGTGGCTCACACTTGTACTCGATTCTGTCATGTCTTTTTTCAAGAAGGGGACGAGAACTGAATAAAATATTCAGGGTGGGGACGTACCACTGAATTGTAAATGGCGAGGACTACTATCTAAACCTGAATTCAAATACCAAGTGTACAAAACGCAGACATTTATTCTCCTTTTTTACCGGTGTGTCACAGTTCACCTGACTTGGATCATGGAATATTATTATACCTAAGGCGTCTTCGTTATCTCAGTTTTCTAAATCAACACAGTTCACACTGTATCACTATATCTTTTCTGTCGATACGTAAAACTTTACATTTATTGATATTAAAAGTCTTTTCCTACCTGATACTCTCCCATGTGTTTACTCACCATCTCCAATCACATATTCGTCATATATATATATATATATATATATATATATATATATATATATATATATATATATATATCCCTGGGATAGGGGATTAAGAATACTTCCCACGTATTCCCTGCGTGTCGTAGAAGGCGACTAAAAGGGAAGGGAGCGGGGGGCTGGAAATCCTCCCCTCTCAGTTTTTTTTTTGATTTTCCAAAAGAAGGAACAGAGGGGGGCCAGGTGAGGATATTCCACAAAGGCCCAGTCCTCTGTTCTTAACGCTACCTCGCTAACGCGCAATATGGCGAATAGTTTAAAAAAAAAAAAATATATATATTTATATATATATATATATATATATATATATATATATATATATATATATATATATATATATTTTTTTTTTTTCATACTATTCGCCATTTCCCGCGTTAGCAAGGTAGCGTTAAGAACAGAGGACTGGACCTTTGAGGGAACATCCTCACCTGGCCCCCCTCTGTTCCTTCTTTTGGAAAATTAAAAAAAAAACTGAGAGGGGAGGATTTCCAGCCTCCCGCTCCCTTCCCTTTTAGTCGCCTTCTACGACACGCAGGGAATACGTGGGAAGTATTCTTTCTCCCCTATCCCCAGGGAATATATATATACATATATATATATATATATATATATATATATATATATATATATATATATATATATATATATACACGAATAAAGCGCATATGAACGCGCACCTTCCTAGAACATACAAACCTCCAACAGCCAGGATCGAATATATATATATTCTGGTTTCATTTGAAATTGTACCAACTTAATTCGTCCATGTTCTTCCTGAGTTTTATCAATGTACTTGGGCTTCACATTACAGAAGAAACACAGGACCTTATTTTGTGTCGTGTTCAGCATCAATATACGTGATGTGGAGGGACGGTGGGTGGGAAATAGCCATTGCCTCTTCAGATAGCACTACCATCTCTACAGGCTTATCAGGATCATCTTAACCTTGTACATCTCTGTAATTGACATGGTCTAGTATCTAACCCTATGTTGCTTCTCTATAGAGTGTCTAGCTTTGGAACCTGTTGCCTGTGTGTGTGAGGTGTCTATAGTTTTATCTAAGGTTCCCTTTACGACTGTGTTACTAGCTTATATTCATCCTAGGGTCCCCAGCTATAAACATATTGATATTAGTTATATTTTCCAGTGTTTTTCGAAGCTGTGAGTCTAAGAGGCCCCCACTGGTGAGGGGAGAACGGTATGTGTAGTGTAGCCTGCATGAGAGATATCAATGCTCACCTTCTCTGACGGAGGAGAGATAACTATTGAATTTCATGAAGAGCATTGGTGAAAAAGAACTCTCCCTTCGAAGACTTCTTTTCGTAATGGGAACACTGGTAATGGATAATGATCGCAATACCGAAAATATTTCTACTACTACTACTACTACTACTACTACTATTACTACTACTACTATTGCTACTACTAATAGTAATAGAGATAATAATAATAATGATAATTATGACAATAATGATAATGATAATGAAATAATTATAATGATAATAATGATAATGATGATAATGATAATAATAATGATAATGATGATAATGATAATAATAATAATAATAATAATAATAATAATAATAATAATGATAATAGAAATAATGATAACAATGATTAATAATAATAATAATGATAATGATATAAATAATGATAATAATGATAATGATAATATTAGTAATAACAATAATGATAATAATGATAATATTATCAATAATAATGATAATAATAACAATAACAATAATAATAATAATAATAATAATAATCATAATAATAATGATAATAATACTGAATCTACTTCAGAATAATATCCGTACATGAGCAAGACCCCAGCAGGAGTTTCATGTGTGTGTAGATGGTCAATACCAGGAGCAGACCTGGTGCTGGCTGGCCTCGTCGTACATGTTAACATCAACATCATCAGGGAAACCTGATCTTACATCGGTAAATAAACATCATGTATTATGGAAAAGTTGATAAAGAAAACTAATCTATATTACGTTATTGAAACTAATGTTGAAACTGGTTTTCCTAAGTTTAAAGTGGGTCGGGATTATCCATGTCGCGTTGCTGTATATCAGGTTAGTGTAGACAAGGTTGCGAAAGAAAAAATATATAATTCGGTAAAATTACCGCAACTTTATCCTGTACTGAAGGTAAAAAAAAATCATCATTATTCTCCCATAACTTCATTATCTAAAGCTGGGGCATTGAACTTCCTCCAGCAAGGGTGTGCAAGTGGGTGTGTTCTGATTACACAGAAAAAAAAAGGAATCAAATTCCGTGGATATTGCTCTGATGACGACCAACTCCCTGACATCTATAACTCCAGGTACAAACACACAGCTTTTCAAATTCATATGGAAAAAAATATAGCAGACGAAGTATATGATATAGAGTTTCCTTCCCTTTTTTTCCTCTATCAACATCAACCTCCTTTTTGTGTTTTCTGTGAGACCAGGAAAAAAAAAAGTATTATTTGCACGATAAATATTCAGGTGAATAATGTCCTGTGAGGGGAAAAAAGAAAAGAAAATGGTATGTTAGTCAGAAATGCAGAATCACTGTCCGTATAAATGATGATAATGGAACAGCTTATCACGGCCAGAGTGTTCAAAGATTTTTATAATCCCCAGCCATTTATCATGACCCTCTGCCCCCCCCCTCCGCCATCATAATGCCTCCCCCTCTCCTCTTCTCCCCTTCCAAAAACACAATGACCCCCACCCATCCCCACACGTCTACCCAACACGTCAAACCCCTTCCTCAACACCCAACGCCCCCTTCCCATCCCCATCCGTCTACCCAACACGTCAAACCCCTTCCTCAACACCCAACGCCCCCTTCGCATCATATCCCCCTCCCCCCAACACTGCACCCTCCACACTACCGACCAATCCATCACATCTCTCCTCCCAAGTGCTGTCCTACCAATCAACATCCAGAATCCCATCATCAACCACCACAACCACCACAACCACCACATCCACCACTGCCACACACTACCCAATTATGTACGTCCGCGTAGAGATACTGAAAGAGACTTCTACGTCAAAGTAAACGTTAGTCCGTAGCGTACACAGTGACAATGGCAGAAGAAACCTGAAGGGGTCTTGTGGGTATGTCAGAAGCAAGAGTCATCTCCCAATCAAGTGACCTACTGGTAACTGAAAATGGTCGTTTGGTTCACAAGAACGAAGACATGGCATCGATTCTAAATGATTTTGTCGCACCTGTATTCATAATTGAAGATGCTCTCCATGTCCCGAATCCATTTCCATTGTTAACAGAGGAAAACATATTGTGACTTGAGAAAAAATGTGTTACATATATAGAATCAGAATTAGATCATACAAAGATATACAAAACAGTAGTACCAGATAGTGTCTGTCCGAGGACAATGAGAGAGACGAGAAATGAGATTGTTAAATCCTTGATTATTCTCTTCAGTAACTCATTTGCTACGGGGAAAGTACCAGACGAACGTAAGCTTGCTAATGTAACACCTATTCTCAAAAATGGTAATAGATACTGCCCGGAAAATATCGTCCCATCAGCTTAACGTCTGTAAACTTAGGGGAACCATCATTCGAGTTAACAAAGTGAACCAATTAAGGACCATCACTTAATCAATTACTCTCAGCAAGGTTATAAACGAAATCGTTCATGTCTGACAAATCTGCTTTACTTCTTTAATCCTATGATCAACATGTATGATGAGAGTAAAGCAGCTGATATTATTGATTCAGATATTTAAGAAACATTCGATAAAGGTGCCCACAAAGAATACTACTCAATTCAAGTCACATGCTATAAATGGATTTGTACTTTAGTAGTTAGGAAACTGGTTAACTGGCCGTAAATAAAGAGTTGTGATTGATGATCAAGACTCAGAATGGTTAAACGTAACAAGTGGAGTACCACAAGGGTCAGTCTTGGGACCGGTTCACTTTCTCCTATACATTAATGATATTGATAATGGGTTACATTTTAAGATATCGAAATTCGCAGACGATGCTAAGCTGGGAAACAAATCGTCAGCTGAGACCGAACGTCTACAGCTTCAAATGGACGTAGACAAACATATGAGCTGGACTCATAAGTGGCAAAGGAATTCTAATATTGATAAGTTCAACGTTTTACATGTCGGGAGTAAAAATGAAAAGGTAAACTACACCATGGATTTTGTGAACTGCAATAGGTAATTATGAAAAAAGACTTGGATGTAATAACCTCCAGTGATCTACAGCCAAGTAAACAGTGCAAAGAAGCAGTCAGAAAGGTGAACAATATTCTTGGATTTATAGGTACGGCTCTCGAATGTAAGTCCAGGGAAACTCTCTTTACTCTTTACAAGTCACTCATGCGTTCCCATCTTGAGTATTGTGTTCAGCTGTGGTCATCCTAAATGAGGAGAGGTATACACTGAATGGAGAGAGTGCAAAGACGAGTTATTAAGATGATCCCCGGACTGAGAAACAAATCTTGTGAGAGCCTATTGATAGACTGAAATCTATCTAGCATAGAAAGAAGAAGGTTGATGGGTAATCTGATATAGACATTCAAAATTATGAAAGGCTTTGATAATGTCGATCTAACGACTTACCATGCCATGACCTCGTCTGATATCATTCGTAGTAATGGTTACAAACTCGTGGGGGAAAAGGTTAACATTGAATGAGGCGAAACACATTTGCTTCAACAAGATTGTTAACATATGGAATGATTTCCCTGTTAGAGTGGTTGATAAATAATACCATATAAACTTTTAAGAATAGATTTGATAGATATTTTGCTTCAAATCATTGACCGAGATTATTTGCTGCATCTTAGCTTCATGAAAGTGTATAATGATTTTCTTTAATATGTACGTGATCCTTTTCCTACCACACTGATCTATGATGTTCACGTCTCTTCCGCTATCAGCGGCATGGAATCAAGTGGTCTGTTGCTTTTTGAATCCCTTTGTATTCCTTTGTATATCTTATCAACTTCCCCTTCGCCCTCACCAGCTACCAACGCCAACCATCTCTTCCTCCCCGCCAACCACCACCGTACAATCATCTCCCCAATCACTCTCCACAAGTCATTGTCCACAATAACTTCTCCCCCTTCCACCATCCATCTCTGCCATCCATCACCTCTCAATCACCACCATCTATCCTCCCACACACCGTATCAGTCCTCTCTCTCTCTCTCTCTCTCTCTCTCTCTCTCTCTCTCTCTCTCTCTCTCTCTCCACACACACACACACACACACACACCCGCCTGATGATCACCACCACCCACCACCACTCGAGCGCCTCTCTCCCTCACCACTGACACCTCTCCAGCCTTCCCTCACCTCCTCAACTTATGTGCCAAGACCTGTCAGACCAACCCCAGCTCTCCTCGTCCGCCGTATTTGCACTCCTCTCAACATCTTCCATGTTTACCCAAGCCACGCCCTGCGTAGTATGCTGGTAGGAGACGCTCTCGTACATATCTATTTCTTTTTCCGTCAGTACATCTTAATCTACATGTGTCTCTATCTCTGTCTTTTCTTTATGCCTTCCGTACGTCGTTTAACATGCCAGCATTGATACTATCTCGAGCAATGCTCTAGCATGGTCGAGGATAAAGACCAAGACATAGCGAAGCTTCGGAGAGAATGTGAGGCAACTTCAGTTAATACCAGCAATGGTAATCAGTGGATAACGCTCTTGGATGTTCAGGGAAATACAGAGTGAATCTGCCTCGCTACAGCACATCCTCTGAAGCTACAGCAGTTCTACAGGACCATACACAAAATTAACTATTTGTTGGTTTATCGAGCTAGAATTAAATTGAAATCTGTTCACTATTTGGTAATTAACTCAGGAACTTATATATTACTACCTGTACATTACAGATATATAAGAATGTACCATAGAGGCTACAGTAAAAGCATTACATAATGAACTGTATCAGTTAAGCCTTTTTTCATATTTCAGAAGTTTTATTCGAAAAAAAGACAAAAATCATCAGATACCTAACTGTGAAATGTTGATACTAAGGTACACCTAGTCGTATATATATATATATATATATATATATATATATATATATATATATATATATATACATATATATATATATATATATAACGTAAATGATAAGCATACTCTTATCAACTGAATCAAACAAAGCTGGCTACGCTACACTGAAATATAAATTGCATTACCTTTGCATTAGCATAACAGCGAGATTAAGTATGTGTATACGTACCATTGTGAGCTGCAACCTGAGCATCAGAGTACACGCATGGTGCAGCACGGGTGCTGACACGTACTTGGCTCAGTGCGAGAGCGCATGTATGTGTTTGGCTCAGCGTATAAGTAACTATATAGCCGCTTAACTTTGCATGCATTCATGCAATAGTTCTGCTTTGTGTCCCGTCTGTATAGGCGCTCAGCTTGCTTTATATATATATATATATATATATATATATATATATATATATATATATATATATATATATATCTTTCTTTTTCTTTCTTTCATACTATTCGCCATTTCCCGCGATAGCGAGGTAGCGTTAAGAACAGAGGAATATATATATATATAAAAGTATGAACGATTGGTCCATTATAATGGCTCACTATATACCATATAGGCGCTTGGCTTAGCATATCACTATACAGGTCGTCGCCTCAGAACATAACCACATATGATGATATAGTTTTTTGATCGATGTAAAAACATAAAGACGCTTGGCTCAGTATACAATCATATAACGACTTGGCGCATTAAATAGCCATATAGGACCTCAGCTTAGTATACAGCCATATAGCCGCTTAGCTCAGCATATCATCATATAGTTGTCTAACTCGGAATATAACAATATAGTCACCGGACTCATATAACCTGTGGATATATCTTTAACTGGATGACGGAACGATCATCTGGTTCCATGTATTTCTTGAAGTATATAACTCCCTATATGAATATGAACACTTGGAACACTTTCTAAGTAATTCTGATGTGTTTTCATCCGTAGGTCTGTTAAGTCACTGCAAGCGCTTGCTCGATCACAATAACTTTATTTGGTATAAGTACTGAATTCTACTTATCAAACTGTGCATATATGCCCTTGCGTATATGCTCTCCTATATTGTCATACATGGGGATTTTTCATTCAGTATCACCTCAGCTGTATTACTGACACTCTCTTCTTCCAGGTCATCCCACGGTGTCAGGTAATCCCAAGCCAGATGGCTCATTTTTGAACATGCACTAAATCCCCTCCTGCCCAATACTTGCCCCACCTGCCCATCTCTCTCTCTCTCTCTCTCTCTCTCTCTCTCTCTCTCTCATACACCCCGATCTTCCATCTCAGCTGGAGAAAGAGTTAGTGATCCTTAGTCACGCCCGTAACTACCAGCCACGAATGGTCCAGTTCTGTCTATTGTATCAGGTCTGTTTACATATGTAACGGTAATGTGTTCGATCACACACACACACACACACACACACACACACACACACACACATGGTGGTATTAAATATTCAAGAAATGGGATCCCGCTAGTGTAAAACTCTCTCCTGTACATTATTCATAAGGAATTACAAATAGATAATTATGTACAAATCAACTTACAAACTAACACACATAACAACAATGTACATACTTAATTTGGCTCTAGCCAGTAATCATAATACCATCCTGGTAAAAAAGAATCGCACAAACTAGTCCGAGGACATTAGAATCGGGAGCAGCATTCGATTCGAAACAGCAGGTCACATGTCGATATGAAGCAACGAGGAACGTGTCGATATGAAACAGTAATCGGCATGTCGATATGAAGCAATTAGTCACACGTGGATGTGAGTCACATCTCGATATGGTTCGATGACACACATGCCAATATGAAGCAATAAGTCACCTGTGGATACGAAGCAGTGAATCATATCTCGATGTAATACTCTGAGACACGCCAAAATGAAGAAATGAGTCACATGTCGATGTGAAGCAATGAGGCTCATGTCCGATACGAAGCAATTAGTCACATGTTCATATAAAACATATGAGTCACATGGTGATATGAAGCCATAAGTCTCATGTCAATGTAAAACATATGAGTCACATGTCGATATGAAACATATGAGTCACATGTCGATATGAAGCAATAAGTCATATGTCGATATGAAACATATGAGTCACACGTCGATATTAGTCACACATTCCTATTAGACATATGAGTCACACGTCGATGAGCTGATATCAAAGCAAAGATCGAATTTGAATCATACATACATAAGGAGCAGATGCAAGCTGTCGACCAGACGAGAGAGAGAGAGAGGAGAGAGAGGGAAAGGGAGAGGGAGAGAGTTGGTCAGCCGTCGAGGGAGTGAAATACGCCTCACTTTGCGATCTGGAAGAATGGGTCACTTGTCAGTGGAGGAGGACAAGAGCGCTACCTTTAGATGGGAAACAATAGAGCCGCCTGTCGATGTGGAGATAAGGTCATTTGTCTTGGGTGATGGTGATGCAAAGGGGGAGGTGGTGGTGGTGGTGGGGGGGGGATGGGTTCTGTCTGTGTGCCTCAGCTGGCGCGGGGCTGTGAAGGGGAAGCAAGACGAGAGGCAGGACATCGTCAACGACACTCCCTCGATATAGGGAGGTGAGGAGAACACGTCAGAATCGTTGTGATCGTATTGATTGAGGAGCCAGAGTAGGGATGGAGAGGGAGGGACAGATCCGTGGGTGCGCGATAGATAGGAAAAGTGGAGAGAGAGAGAGAGAGAGAGAGAGAGAGAGAGAGAGAGAGAGAGAGAGAGAGAGAGAGAGAGAGAGAGAGAGCACCGGAAAACCAATCCTGCATGGACTAACGCGCGCCTCAGTGTAGTGCTTCCAGTTCCTCTGCTATAGAACATCTACTTTAACTTTGTGTTCATCTGTTTTACCCTGAAACCTACGCTTATGCTGATGACTGCACTCTGACCTACTCAATCGAGATCGAGGCGGAGGAGGAGGGGGAAGAGCCAGCCACCACTCTGGTCCAACCAGATCATCAATCATTGTCTGCTCTATTTAGCATCCCAGAGGAGGCCATACTGGTTAACATCCCACGTAGGCCACAATGGTTAATATCCCAGAGGAGGCCATACTGGTTAACATCCCAGTAGGCCACAATGGTTAATATCCCAGATGGGCCACATTGGTTAACATCCCAGGGTAGACCATCTTGGTTAACATTTGTAACTCATAAAACTTAGATAATAACCTTAAGACAGTGTGACACTTGGGGTCCTGGACAGCCCATGGGTGAGGATGAACTAGAATACAGTGAAATTTTCTCACTGCTCATTATGAGCGACGTTGGTGAAGCTACAGCAACACTAGTTTCTGTCTTAGAAGTGAATTACGTTATTAAGGATGGTACTATAATCGATATCTATTGATTAACAACCAATTAAAAATTTAGTATGCAGAAATTCCTTCACATCTGATAGCATGTTTCTCCGACTCTCTTGTGAGACGCGTCTTCTACGACAGCATCGCCAGCTAGACAGGTTAGATAAAGGTGAGGCCAGATATACTTGTGTCTTGCCTGAAGCTGCCAGATGGTAGGACTCACCACGTCATTAGCGGCGTCTGTAACAGCGTTTGAGCTACATATATCCGGCATCCCATCTCATCGACTCCTCCATAGTTCAAGGACAGTGACAAAGGGAACCAGGAGGCCTGTCACTGCGATAGATAAAGCCAGATGTTGTGTTTATTTTCATAGAAAACATGCGCCATGTGGGTATAGCTGAGGAAAGACTTTAGCGCAATGAGCTAGATGGAATGAAGCAGCTTCACTCTGACTGCTCCAGAACTGGGGAAGATGACACCAACAAAATCCATTTACCCAACACCACACACACACACACACACACACACACACACACACACACACAAACAATTCCACGACACGAGAAACTCAACGAAATGAAGTAGTTTCACTCCATATATTTGTTCACACCAATACCAGACTCTGCTGCAGCACAAGAAGCTCAACGAACCGAAGCAGCCTCGGTCGTTCATCCAATACAATAATCGAACCTGAATCATGTTTATGTTGAGGAAGAATATAAGAGACGTCAGGTCTTGTCGCCAGATAATTGGCTGACATGAAATATTTGTAAGATCCTGTCACAGACGTGTTTATTCCACTGACCTTGACAAATTCGAATGAAAATAGCAATGTTATTGATCATTAGGATTTAGGGAGTCATGAACACGATAAATGAAAAAAATTTATTCGTTCTTATCTCAGTTACTTAAACGGTTGATTGAGGCTAAGTTTTAGAAAGGACAGCGATGGAGCGCCATGTCTAAACACACAAAACAAGATTTGGCCGAAAGACCTATTCATCCCCAGCCCCCTAGGACCACGTAGACTCAGGGGTTGGTCAATGAGAGAGAGAGAGAGAGAGAGAGAGAGAGAGAGAGAGAGAGAGAGAGAGAGAGAGAGAGAGAGAGAGAGAAGGGGAGAAAGCGCAACAGAAAGCCCACTGGTCCTTAATGAGGTTACCAGGTGAGGGAACTCAAGATTTCCATTCACTTCTAAGTGGTTAATGACGACCAGCAGACTGGAAGGAACCCTCCGGCCTCTACATGAAGCGTCTTTTGTTTTGGACATCTGCAGCGTCCATCAGCAGGTAGCTTTGAGGCCAATTACCAACCGCTCCTTTTCTAAGGAATCATTCACCTATACTGATGCGAAGCCTTTTTGTCTGTGTTAGATTTTGCCATTTGCTTCTACTTAGGGAGAGAGAGAGAGAGAGAGAGAGAGAGAGAGGGACCGTGATAGCTACATACGAGCAAGGAATACAGGTTTTTATGTGCTTAGTCGCAGGGGAAACCTATCCAAAGAGAAGAGGCAAAAAACAACAACAGTATATGTACACTTCATCTGATGAATTACTCTCGTAACAATCAGTCAGTATGATGGCAGGGTAAAAATCCTCTGACATTCTCCATTTCACAGTCGTCACCTAAAAGATGCGCCAGAGACTATCTATTTGAATCACTGTTTCCCAAAATACGATGCCTCCTGCACCCAAAGCACGCTTAATCATAAAGTTGTTATAGAATATTACCAACATAACACCATATTTCCTAGAGAATATGAAATGGAATATCATCTTATCTTCGAAAAAAGAGAAAAAATAAGATGGTTTTGGTATTCCTTCGTGAATATTAGTGACGTTCGAATCCCTCGAGGAAGGAAAAACAATATCAGAACACCTCCGCCACGATATTCCCCCTCTGCTCCAGCAAGATTAGTCGTCAGCCAGTCTGGGCGCCAGGCAGAATGATAAATGTTGGTCCGTCATGATGATTGGTTTGATTAATTTTCTATTCTCTGGGAAGACAAGCAGGCTGGTATTTAGGAAATACATCCACATGTTTCTTTTTTTTTCACCTGCAATAAGCTGCCAATATTTCATTAAGTAATTACATCTGGCGTGTGCAATGTTTTTTACAACCATGTAAATACACAGTCTGATAACGTTATTGAAACAAATATAGATTAACAAATATATGATTGGCTTCTTTCTTTCCTAGAACGTCATCTAATTAGTATATATATATATATATATATATATATATATATATATATATATATATATATATATATATATATATATCATACAAAACCTCCAACAGCCATGATAGAACCCGGGACCCCACACACTCGAGGTAGGCATAGAAATGTACACAGAAGGACACAGAAATCCGGCACATGTACAGAAACTCAAATGCATACACAGAAAATAAAATGTCTTCTTGCAAATATCAAAATACTATTCAAGTTCATGGATAAGAAAGTCTTCAGCAAGATTATCTTAACATGATTAATGCCAAATCTCGGATATGCTTCTCAGGGTTGGTTACTCTACCTGAGGACACACACTGAGCTAATAGAGAAAGTCCAGAAGAAGGGAACAAGGCTTATAGGTATTTCTCTTTATGTAATTTCTATGCTTCTCTCTCTTTACCGCCATAACTTGTGAGTTTCTCACTTCCTGCACTATCTCAAACAACATCGAAAGGACCCAGTGACCGACTGGCGCTTCAATTACTCTGTGTTCTTGGAATTTATTTGTATATATATGGGTAATTATTCTTACTGTGGCAAATGAACCTAAGTAGATAAGAAACAGCTGCTCACAAGAACAATAAATACGGCGCCTATACAACATCCCCAGTGAGGTTTACAGGATAAAGTTGAGTATATCATTAAGCTTAAGATATCTGTGTAATTGCAGGGTTTAATTGTGGTGTTCTGCAATTGAGCGTAAGAGAACAAAGGACATTTAGAATGATATACAGGTAGAAACTAAGTTTAGGCACAATTGAATTTCACCAGAATACTGTTTCTCAAATCCGAGATATTGCACAGGTCCGAATTAAGAGGCATATGTTCGTACGAGGGTGTAGAGGCGAGTTGAAGCGCGTGGGGTACAATCAGCAGCGACAGAGTGAACAGGCTTAGATGTTTAAGGTAGATGGTCATTCATGGAGAGAAGAAAAAGAATAGGTGATATGTTTAAACCTTGAGGGACACCAGTGTCCATAGATTAAGAGGGGAAGGGATCGACTAGGTGGGAAGCAATGCTTGAGAGCACGGAGAGAAGCACGGAACTCAAGGAAGGGCGCTTAGAAAGCCAAAAATTCTACCACGCACTGCGAAAAAAAGCTTCCGAGATGTCGAGGAAAATGATAGGATATTTACCAAGACATCCCTGAGAGAAGAGAACAAGAGGTGAGTCACATAGGAAAGGAAATCACCAAAGGCTCTTGCACAGAAAAAGACGTTTACGTGGTAAGAAATAAGTGAATGGGAATGTAGGTTTGAGAAAGTGAGAGTAAAGAAGAGAGACAAAGACTTTGTGGACAGCAGTAGCGACAGCTGTGGGATGATGGTTGGAAACTTTTCAGGGATCCACATTTTTACGGATGGGCTGCACCGACCCATACTTACTTCCAGGGAAAGAAAGGAAAAAGCTTAGGTTCTCAGACAGAAGCAATCGAACTAGAATTGAAGCTACCTTAGAGGAACGCTCATTGAGTACCCGAGGAGGTATACCGTCTGGGTTATACGACTTACCCATTTGAAGGACGACCTTCTCGAGGTAAACATGCAGAGGAAGGCATCAATTTAGTGAAAGGAGGACTGTAGGTAGATTCATCCAAAGGAGTATCATTCGAGGAGAATATGGTGAAGAAACGAGCGGTTGTAACAGCTGGAGATTTAGTTGTAGACTGGTCAGATCGGAAGGGAAGGGAAAAGGCTGAATCACAGTTGTCAGAAATGCTTTTGGTTGAGAACCAAAAAGATTTACCATTAAGAAAATTGTCAAGTCAGTCACGTGTTCATCATATATGATTACACTGAATTACGCTATCTTTGCGTAGTTACATTAGATTCCTAGTTATGATCAGTCAAGCTACAGGAATACCGTTTCGCGGTATGTGAAGTTTCACTTTTTGTTGTCGATTACTGTAGATAAAAGTTACTTCATCACCATCTTCGTCCAGGATTCTGTCAGACATATCTAACGTTTCCAGAAGGTTTTGTTTTATCAACAAAACATCAGTCAACAGTGTACAACCATGAAAGATGCAGTGCCTCGGGGATTACTCACATGTGAATGATATCATGCACTTCTTGCTACTACGTATTTCATTACAAGTAGATATTCTAAATATAATCATGAGGGAGTGGGGGAGGAATGGGATGTGTTTAGGGAAACAATGATGGCGTGCGCAAAAGATGCTTGTGGCATGAGAAGCATGGGAGGTGGGCAGATTAGAAAGGGTAGTGAGTGGTGGGATGAAGAAGTAAGATTATTAGTGAAAGAGATGAGAGAGGCATTTGGACGATTTTTGCAAGGAAATAATGCAAATGACTGCGAGATGTATAAAAGAAAGAGGCAGGAGGTCAAGAGAAGGGTGCAAGAGGTGAAAAAGAGGACAAATGAGAGTTGGGGTGAGAGAGTATCATTGAATTTTGGGGAGAATAAAAGGAGGTAAATAAAGTGCGTAAGACAAAGGAACAAATGGGAACATCGGTGAAGGGGACTAATGGGGAGGGAATGACAAGTAGTGGTGATGTGAGGAGATGGAGTAAGTATTTTGAAGGTTTGTTGAATGTGTTAGATGATAGAGTGGCAGATATAGGGTGTTTTGGTCGAGGTGGTGTGCAAAGTGAGAGGGTTAGGGAGAATGATTTGGTAAACAGAGAAGAGGTAGTAAAAACTTTGCGGAAGATGAAGGCCGGCAAGGCAGCGGGTTAAGATGGTATTGCAGTGGAAGTTATTAAAAAAGGGGGTGACTGTATTGTTGACTGGTTGGTAAGGTTATTTAATGTATGTATGACTCATGGTGAGGTGCCTGAGGATTGGCGGAATGCATGCATAGTGACATTGCACAAAGGTAAAGGGGTAAAAGTGAGTGCTCAAATTGCAGGGGTATAGGTTTGTTGAGTATTCCTGGGAAATTGGATGGGAGGGTATTGATCGAAAGGGTGAAAGCATATACAGAGCATCAGACTGAGGAAAAGCAGTGTGGTATCAGAAGTGTTAGAGGATGTGTGGATCAGGTGTTTGTTTTGAAGAATGTATGTGAGAAATACTTAGAAAAACAAATGGATTCGTATGTAGCATGTATGGATCTGGAGAAGGCATATGATAGAATTGATAGAGATGCTCTGCGGAAGGTATTAAGAATATATGGTGTGGGAGGCAAGTTCCCAGTAGCGGTGAAAAGTTTTTATCGAGGATGTAAGGCTTGTGTACGAGAAGGAAGAGAGGAAAGTGTTTGGTTCTCAGTGAATTTTAGTTTGCAGCAGGGGTGCGTGATGTCTCCATGGTTGTTTCATTTGTTTTTGGATGGGGTTGTTAGGGAGGTGAATGCAAGAGTTTTGGAGAGAGGGGCAAGTATGCAGTCTGTTGTGAATGAAAGGGTTTGGGAAGTGAGTCAGTTGTTCGCTGATGATACAGCGCTGGTGGCTGATTCATGTGAGAAAATGCAGAAGCCGATGACTGAGTTTGGCAAAGTTTGTGAAGGAAGAAAGCTGAGAGTAAATGTGAATAAGAGCAAGGTTATTAGGTACAGTAGGGTTGAGGGACAAGTCAACTGGGAGGTAAGTTTGAATGGAGAAAGACTGGAGGAAGTGGAGTGTTGTAGATAGCTGAGAGTGGATTTGGAAGCGGATGGAACCATGGAAGCGGAAGTGAGTCCCAGGGTGAGGGAGGGGGCGAAAGTTCTGGGAGCGTTGAAAAATGTGTGGAAGGCGAGAACGTTATCTCGGAAAGCAAAACTGGGTATGTTTGAAGGAATAGCGGTTCCACCAATGTTAAATGGTTGCGAGGCGTGGGCTATAGATAGAGTTGTCCTGATATTGATGGATTGAAAAACATTTTGAGCGATCGCAGCCTGAACATACAGGAGGGTGAGAGGCGTGCAAGGAATAGAGTGAATTGGAACGATATGGTGTACCGGGGTCGACGTGTTGTCAGTGGACTGAACCAGGGAATGTGAAGCGTCTGGGGTAAACCATAAAAAGGTCTGTAGGGCCTGGATGTGGATAGGGAGCTATGATTTCGGTGCATTACACATGTCAGCTAGAGACTAGAGTGTGAGCGAATGTGGCCTTTTTTTCTTTTCCTGACGCTACCTCGCTGAAAGGTGGGGTAGCGATGCTATTTCCTGTGTGTCGGGGAAGCGACAGGAATGGATGAAGGCATGTTCGTATGAACATGTACATGTGTATCAATGTATATGTCTGTGTATGTATATGTGCGTGTAAGGGCGCTTATGTATAAATATATATATATATATATATATATATATATATATATATATATATATATATATATATATATATATGTGTGTGTGTGTGTGTATGAGTGGATGAGCCATTCTTCGTCTGTTTCCTGGCGCTACTTCGCTGATGCGGGAAACAGCCATTAAGTATGATAATGACAATAATGATAATGATAATACAATGTATATATATATATATATATATATATATATATATATATATATATATATATATATATATATATATATAGAATGTAGCTTATAATTTGTCTCAGCTCCTACTGTCTTTTTTTATAAGAACATATTTCCTTATAAGTTCCTCTAACTATATGAAACCCAACCACGAGACTGTGACAACCTCTCGTCCTCAAGCTGAAGGCCTGAGTTCACGGGATGGGAACGTACACAGTACATTGGAAAGGTTAAAACCCTCCCACATAGACTCTGATCTAGCTGAAACACCACCTCATATTCCTCCATCCTGATGATCCCGAGGGAAACATCATTCGCCACATCCATACTCCAGACGGGTCAGAACCATTAGTGCTTCAGACATCCTGGGTCTGTTTCTCATCCCTGATATTTCACGATGTAGCTCAAACATTTTCGCCCCCCTCGACGGGGTTAACTGACCATACTTTGGAAAATTACTCTCCTTGTCATTCTCAACTCCTCATCCTTCTTTCAGCCTCCTTTTTTTTTTCATGGTTAGTTAGTTAATTGGTTGGTTGGTTGGGTCTAAGGCCGATCAATAAGGTCGTCAACATCAAGCTACTACATCCGCCAACCGTAAAATCTTCAACACCTTCTTGACGTGTTAAGGATTATTTTAAAGCCACGTGCTCTCCTACTCTCTATATATGACCCACACAGTAGTATTATCACTTTGATATTCCAGCCAGAAATGACACATCTCCTTGTTTCTTTTACTTTCATCTGAAGGATCAGAGAGTCTCCAAGGATGATGCTTCTGGTTTTTCCTGAGCCTATACTCCAGGTAATCATTGTAGGAGTGGGGTTAAATACGGGAATTCCTTTATTTTCGTAAGACAGGTTTCCTTCTTCGTGTTAGTGATTCAGCCACTCCTGTTCTGAGGCCATTTAGGCCAAGCATCCGACACATCTGTCAGGAGGGGAAAAAAAAAGACATCGCCCTTCTTCCACCTCAGATTCAGCCTCCATTTCCTCTCGAAATCATTGCAAATATGTTATCCCTGAGGCGAAGTCTCCACTTAATCTAAAAGGAAATGTCACAGCAACTTTTATTCTTCCTCTGATTGGTCTCTCTGACCTTAAACTAAAAAGATGCTCTAAAGATCACTTCTCCTTCTCTTTACCTTTCCGTTGCTTGTCCCATCTGACTATACGGTAGCTCTTTCCTCATACAACAAAGCAGCTCATTTTCTTTTTCTTTTGCTATTTTTTTTTCTTCTGTGTCCACCTTGAATGACTCTATCATTCAGGACCTCTTACTGACCTTGCAGCACCTTAACGTAATCTATTTTCACGAAGTCCCTGTGCGCCATTCTCTCTCTCTCTCTCTCTCTCTCTCTCTCTCTCTCTCTCTCTCTCTCCTGGACACGAACCAGGGGAATGAAGCAGTTAACATCGCTCTCTCATGCATCCAAGGAACACGTGCTTCAGAGCTTGCTCCGTTGCTCTTTCGTTTACTCTGTTTATCCTTAAATGGCAAAAGTTTCCATTGTGGGAATCATTCATATATGTAGACTGCCCCAAAGCAGGATGAACGTTCTCATCCTTACAGTCATCACACTGTTTCTCTGGCTTCCATAATTTCCAAAGAATTTACATCGTTATCAAACTCCTGTTTCCTTGAGCGTCTTGTATCTCACACCTACAAAAGATCTCCTTCCGGCATAATAATCTTGCAAGGCATATTTTTTCTGTTTTTTGTTTTCCATCTGGTTTGTTGCTGAGGGGGGTGAAGGGTGGGGAAGGCTGGGAGAGAGCCTTTGCTCTGCTATTATCTTCTTCTCTTTTTGAGGGACTGAATATTTCTCTTTGTTATTTGTGTTAAGGCCAGACCACCTCGCTTGGACCTTGGGTCTTCGTGGTCTATGTAATTAGGCAATACCCTATTCTCTGACCATCATCATGGCTTTCTATCTTACCTGATGCTTAATCTTCTTTTCCAAGAGAGGCTCTGGGGAGTCTTACATCGTGACCTTTGATATATCGTGAGACTCTGAGAGAGGTTTCTTTCCCTCGCTCCCTTGGCTGGAATATCCGCTCCCCTTCGGCTGGTTACTTTCATAACTTTAATGGATCAATCTCTCCCTCCTTTTTCTATCAGTAGCAGCGTCCCTAAGGGATCTCTTCTTTCTCCTGTGTTCCTGCTATTTTTCATCATTGATAGCCATTCTTCAACAGTAAGCGAAGTGCATTTGAACGCTGGCCAATCAGTAACGCATTCTTCCTCGTCTTTCAAATCCGCTCCATGTATTCCTGTTTGCATAACGTTCCGTTACGTCACAACTGTCTCTATAACCGTGGAATTGGATAGGATTCCTCAATTAGGCAAACAAAACCTTGTTACAGTTAGTGTCTAAACGAGATGGATCACATGTATAATGAGAGTGTATGTGGTCATATGATTATCCTTAACACGAGAAGGTGTTAAAAATATTTTGGTTTGGTAGATGTAGTTTGAAGTTGGCGGCCTTAATGTAAGACCTTGATAGTTTATATATAAAGCCTAAACAACGAACTTTGCTTCTATACTGTTATTTGTACCCATACATCATTCAAAAACCTCTCGCATTTTTCATTTCATATTCATAACTGAGTTCTTACCCCGTGAACTAGTTTAGGATGAGTGAAAATTAAAAAACTTTTTTGAAATGTATCTGTGTGAGATGGACAGAACCTTTGGTCTGAGGTCAACCAAAACACTTGCACGATTCAAAATAGTTCAGTTGCTCTAGTTTTATTTTTGTTGTATTTACAATGTACGTAAGAAAATGCCTTTGGTAGTATTAACTTTGTCGACTCTTGAATACAAAGTATTGAATTAGATATTCACGAAAACTTTTCTTATTCTGTCCCTTTTGGTTTGATAGAAAAGAGAAACATTCGGGAGATATACAATTGGTAAACTGAAAATCCACTATAGCCTAATTAGATTCCATATCCGAAGACTAATCTCTCTGAATTTGGACGCAAAATATCTAATAATTCATTCATCTAATTAGTGTATATGAAACATTCACAGAGAGAACAATATACAATATGACAGAAAATTGAGCAAATGATCAATAACAGTCCTTAGTGAGACGCTGAACTAACTCCCTTTCCAGAATAAGAAGAATATAACTGAGTGAAACTAGAATTACCAAACATGATATTTCATCTAATCATTTCTTACATACATCTGAAAGGTATTTCATCTAATCATTTTATATATACATCTGAAAGGTATTCAATATTTATCATCTAAAAGATTAATCAAACTCGTTAAAGATATATGATTGAATTTCCCCACATGTGAACATAATGACTGATGGACCACTTAATGAACACAATGAAAGACTATGTGGTCTAGGATTAATCCTTAACTTCTGGACAGGTTTTCCAAGATTCTTCAGTTGACTCTGGCAAGGGATAGGCCTACAGCCCACATGACCAGCCAACATTATCAAAAAAAACTATAAGAAGGAATGCTCACCATGCACACCTGGGAATTATGATGACTCATATTTCCACTTTCCGGCCATTTAGAATTAGAAATTTTCGACGAAACTCTGTACCCCTTCCTCAAGTTGAATCTTCATGGCTTTTGCTGTCCACATCAAATTTGGGACATTTGAACTGCTTTTTGAAATATTTCTTTTTCTTCAAACTTCTAGTACAAACTTCTAGTACAAAATGTTTCCCAGAACTCAAAAGAGTGACTCATCCTTGCGGATCTATAAATGAACATTGAACTGTATGATGTTACTGGACGATATCGCTAGCAACACTTGCAATATCGAGAGCAAAGTATTACTTTGTTTTGCAGTGATTTTTAATGTGTTTTACGATTTCGGGTTATATGACCATTTACTCGTCAATCACCATCAAATCCAAACCCCAAACACAGGACCATATTTCCCTCAGCCGGCTGGGCTCTGTCGCTCCCTGTGTATTCGTGTCAGAGGAACTTAACACCCTTGATTTAAATGCTTGATAAACGCTCTTACAGTCAGCCGACGTAGGTTCAGACTCCATTACACTATAGCTAAGGATGATACAATCCGATGGGAGGGTGAGATTCGTCAGTGTGATATAAATCTCCATTGTAAACAATCATGATAGCAAAGAAACATTTCAATTCCTGAACTACTCTGAATGTTTGACACTAATTTAGTCTTTCCAAAGTACAAAGTTGATCAATTTTCCATTATGTTAGGCGCCTACGTAAAGAAAACGTGTTATCCCCTTGTACTGCACTATTTAGTATTTGGATCTGCATAATCGCATCTTGACGCTGGTGGAGGCACGCTGGTCTGACCATGTATCATTCTAACATCCATGTAGTCTATGTTCGTAGCTTCTTTACATCGCTTCTGTGTCACTGGCATTATCGTAGTGAGTTTACTCAACACTGGGAAAAAAACACCAGTGAGTCTGCTCATCATTTTCTTGTTACTACGTGTCATAATGATAAATAGGTCTACATGTGGCTTTATGATCAGTGGAATAATGCTAAGGGGGTGGTATGATGCTTTAGCACTGGAATAATGGTAGCGGATTCATTTCTGTACTATCACTGGAGTAGTGGTATAGTACTAGGTCTGCATTTTGCTTTATTGGTATTACCATATTACTTGTCTTTCCAGAACTAGCTTTATTCTCATCGGAGTAAAGTTAGTATCTGCACATATAGCTTTATTGTCACGAAAAAATTTTCTTATTTCTCACATGACTTTATTGTAACTGGAATAATGATACTGGGTCCGCCTTTGGCTTTACTGCTACGGAATAATGCCACTGGTTCCATATATCGCTATATTGTCGGTAGCGTAAATCTCGTAGAACCACGTATAGCTTTACTTTAACTTGAGGAAGGCCACTGGGTTTCTATTATGCTTTTCTAGTGTTTTTAGCACGTAGGCAATAGATCTGCATACTGCTTTATTCTTTACGATGAGAAAATATAATTTTTTTCCCTTTAGTCGCTTTTCGTCACTAAAATGAAGACAGGGAGTCTATATACCTCTTTTTATAAGTGGTATAATGTTAGCCTGATCGCATATTGCTTTACTGTCCCTAACAGGGAGTCTATATACCTCCTTATTATAACTGGTGTAATGTTAGCATGATCGCGTGTTGCTTTACTGCTGGTGGGTCGGCACACCGCTTCATTTAATGATTTGCTTCAAGTTTTATTAATTCATCAGCTTCCGCTTCCTCCATGGTGCTCACCTCACGTCATCCCATGTTCTCTGGTTAATGGACGGTCACCGAAGACACGATTATTTCCCCCTGTAATAAGGTCATAAATCTGGAAATGCAAAAATCTAATGCGGCGGAAAATAAGGCAACGTGGTTTACTTCCCGGCGGGTAATGAGATGCCAGGAATATTTAGTTCATGTGTTTGTCATGAGCCACGGACGCTGAGAGAGGCTAACGCCAGGAGAAAATTACGACGTTGTCTTGTATATCAACACGACTGAAGACCCAGCACGACAATATGATCTCCTACATTGCGTATTTCATATAGGTATATTCCATACTGGGACACCGTTTCACGCGTTAGCGAAATAGTGCCAGGAACAGACGAAGAAAGGCCGCATTCAGAAACATGGATTCTCTTGCTGTTATGTGCTATGCACCGCTGCCACATCCCTCTCTCCACAAACAGGCCCAATAGATGGACATTTCTATAGCTTCTCCCGGCCGCTTCATATGTAGTCTATCCACGACACGTCGACCCCTGTATACCACATCGTTCCAATTCACTCTATCCTGTGAACTTTTTATCCTCCTGCACGTTCAGGCCCCGATCTTCCAAATGCATTTTGCTCCATCCCTCCATCACCAGTTTCGTCTCCCATTTCTCCTCCACTTCTGACACATATAGATCCTCTCTGCAATCTTCTCACTAATTCTATCCGTATGCCCAAACCATTTCAGCACACCCCCTTCTACTCTTTCAACCACTCTTCTTATTACCATACCTCTCTCTCCCACTTTATTACTTACTCGATGAAGTCACCTCACGCCACACATTGTCTTCAAACATTTCATTTCTAACCCATCCACCCTACTCCACACATCCTCATCTCTGGCCCATGTCTTGCATCCAGTACAACATTGTTGAAACAGGTAATGTGCACCTTCAAACTTATACATTTTTGCCCCCCAGTGTTCGAACTACAGAGCCATAAGACTGTTGAGTATGCCTAAGTTGCATAGGAGAATTGTGACTGAGGGTGAAGGCATGTACAGAGCATCAGAATAGGGAGGAACGATGTGGTTTGAAGGGTGGTGGAGGATGTGTGACTAAAGTGTTTATTTTGAAAAATGCGTGTAAGAAATACTTACAGAAACAGAATCCTTTATATGCAGCATTAATGGATCTGGAGAAAGTATATGATAGGGTTGATAGAGATACCTTGTGGAAGGTCTTACGAATATGTAATATAGGAGGAAAGCTACTAGAATATAAAGGAATCCAAAGAAATTCAAACAGCAACATACCATTGGTTCCATATGGGGCTGTTTGCGATAGTAGAAGAATTCAGACATTCACAGATTAGTGTGGTAAAAATAAGAAGGTCTACAGATAATTTTAAGAAAATAGCCTGCAAATCTTCAACGTGACTTGAGACGCAAATAATGTAAGTTGTGGACTTGAAGCGAAGTATCTATCAAGTCTATTCCTAAACGTGTCTATAGTTCTGTTTTCAACCACTCAAATTATCAAATCGCTCCATATGTTAACAATACTGTTGAAAAAATTACTTCGCCTCATTCGAGGTAAAGCGTTTCCCAACGAGTTTGTATCCATTACTTCGAGTAGAATCGGACGAATCAAGTATTGAGTAACATTATACATCAAGATCATTATCAAAGTCTTTGAAAATTTTGAATACCTTTACTAGCCCACCACTTAGCTTTCTCTTTCGTTTAATCCGCTCTCGAAGGATAAACTTCTTAACCCAGGAATCATCTTGGCAGCTTGACGAAGCACTGCTTCAATTTCATCCATGTATAATTCTTGGGCAGGATGACCAAAACTGAACACAATATTCAAGATGGAGACGAAACCGTAGAAAGAAAGGTTGATTTCCGAAGACATAAATTCGAAAGCTCTGCCTATAAATCCAAGAATTTTGTTCGCTCTTTTCACTGCATCTTTGCATGCTGACTAGGCTTTAGGTCACCAGAGATTATGGCGCCCAAGTCCTATTCTTCATTTATCTTTGGCAATTTAGTAAAATTCATACTGGAGCTTGCATTGCCGTTATCACTTCCGGTATGTAGAACTCTGCTGTTATCGGTGATGAAACTCCTTTGCCACTTAAGAGCCGAGTCCATCAGATTGTCTATGTCAATCTGAAGCTGCTTAAGTTCAAGTTCATTTGCTGATTTATTTCTCAGCTTAGTATCATCAGCGAATTCTGATATATTGCAATGAAGCTCATTGTCAATGTCATAGATAAAGATGGAAAAGAGAACCGAACCCAAAACTGATCCTTGTGGCACTCCACTTGTTACATCTAACCATCCTGAGGATTGACCATTCATCACAACGCTTTGTTTACGGTCCGGCAGCCAGTTTCCCATCCAGTGAAGCACTACCTCCTCAATATCATGTAACTTAATTTTTTTTAATAACCTTTAATGCGGAACCTTATCGAATGCTTTTGGGAAATCTAGATAGATGACATCAACTGCTTTACTTTCATCATACATATTGATTACATCATAAATGAAATCAAGCAGATTTGTCAAGTATGAGTGATTTCGTCGAAAACTAAGCTGAAAATCGTTTATTAAGTGGTGGTCCTCTAAATCATTTACAATTCCATAAGTTTTCCATCTAAGCTAATAGAATAATAATTTGCAGGGAACATCATCGTCGCATTGGCAGACTTCCATATTCAACCTGGAACTCATCCCGTAACAAGCAACTTTTTTAAACAAGGCAGTCAAGGGTTTAACTATCTCATTTTTCGCCTGTTTCATTTTCTTCTGTTAAAACTAATCAGGGCCAGCCGATTTATTTATTTGCATCCCATTTATTGTTAATAGTATGTCTTCAGATTCTATGTTAGTTTGTTGATGAACGTTCTCCTCTCTTATTAGTGAAACTGAATTCGGGATATGGGTTGTGTCTTCGATCGTAAATACAAATGCAAAAGAAGCCATTGATATATTTGCCATTGGGTCGTTATCTTGAACGAAATCACCGTTTACCGTAATTAATGAACCAATTGACTGGGCAATGAATCACTTGCTTTTAACATAACTGTAAAACTCCATTGGGTTTCTTTTACTCTTTTCAGCAGTAGACGCTTCATGTTAACGTTTATTTTGTCATATAATTCATTTACTTTCCCTACGGAAATTTACGTAACTTTATCATGTTGGCTATTGGTCTCTTTGAGTTTGTTATGAGTTACTCTTTTAGAGACAACAGGCACATTTATATATATCCGTTTCCACCACCTATATATTGAGCGTGTACTCCGCCTTGTCAAGTGTATTCCATCTTCTGCTTTGAATGTTTTACTGAAGCTTATCCAATCAACGTTCATGTTGTCGTCATCGACCATCTCATCCTAAGTTTGCTTATCAAGAGCAATGCGAAGATCATTAAGATTTTCATGTCTAAAGTCGGGTACTTTTTTCACGACTGTCATGTTGACCATCATTACATACGGAACTGATGGTGACCTCAACGGAAATTTGCTGGTGACCTCTCGTACCAAACATTTCTCCAACTTCAACATTAATACCGAGATCCTCAACTGTAGTAATAACTGATTCTACTACATTCTCGTCGCGAGTAAGTTTCTCGACTAATTGGACTAGGTCACCAGCAAGCAAATTTACGTGAGGTCCACACAGTGAAAAGTTTCTATTTCGAGACCACCTGTGTACGAGCAGGAAAAGAGAAGAGTGAGTCTTTCCAGTTGACGGCTGATTTGCGGCAGGGGTGTTTGATGTCACCATGGCTGTTTCATTTGTTTATGGATGGGGTGGTTAGGGAGGTAAATGCAAGGGCCTTGGAGAAAAGGGTGAGTATGCAGTGTGTATGGGCTGGGAGGAGCTGTAGGGGGCTGAGAAGGGAGTCACTTTCTGTTTGCTGATGACACAGCACTGGTGGCAGATTCGAGTGAGAAACTGAAGTAGTTGTTGACTTACTTTGCGAGAATGTGTGAAAGGAAGAAGTTGAGAGCAAGTGTCAATAAGAGTAATGTTATCAGGTTTAGTAGGGAATGAGGACAGGTTAGCTGGGGTGTGAGTTTGAATAGAAAAATCTTGTAAGAAGTAAAGTGCTTCAGATAACTCGGAGTAGACTTGACACAATTGGAAAAGTGAGTCATACGATGATCAATAAGGCGAATGTTCTGAGAGCATTGAGGAATGTGTGGAAAGAGAGGTTGTTATCTGGATGAACGAAAATGAGTATGTTTGAAGGTACGGTAGTCCTAAAGAAGTTGTATGAATGTGAACATAGACAAAAGATGAGGCTGTTCGGAGTAGGGTGGATGTGTTAGAAATGAAATGTTTGAGGACAATATGAGATGCAAGGTGGTGTGATCGAGTACCTAATGAAAGGGTAAAAGATGAGTGGAAATATAAAAAAGCGTGATTGAGAGAGCAGAAGAGGGTGTCTTGAAATGGTTTTGACATATAGAGCGAATGACTGAGGTTGACAAAAAGGATATATGCGTCAGAAGTGGAGAGAACAAGGAGGAGGAGGAGACCAGATTAGAGATGGAAAATCAGAGCGAAAAGAATTGCGTGTGATCGGGTCCTGAACATGTTTGAGGGTGAGAGGCGTGCACAAGATTAAGTGAATTGGAACGATGTGGTTTACAGGGATCAACATGCTATCAGTGGACGGAACCAAGGCATGTGAAGAGTCTGAGAAAGAAAAATGATAGGTTTGTGAGGCCTGGATGTGGATAGGCATCTGGAGCTTCGGTGATTACACATGACAGCTAGAGAATGGATTTCAGCAGATACAGCTTTTCTTCGCCTGTTCCTTTCGCTACCTCCCTAATACTGGAAACGGCGATCAAGTATGAAATATATATATATATATATATATATATATATATATATATATATATATATATATATATATATATATATTATATACTCTTCTACTAGCACACACGCCTAACTCTCTTACTCTCACTGCTTTTAGTAGCTTTCCTCCCACATCTTTCATCCGGAACACCATCCAATTACCAGCTTTATGAATCCTAACATACGCTTTCTCCAGATCATATAAACGCCGCTCACAGATCCTTCTGTTTCTCAAAGTAGGTCTGTGAGGAGGTCCTCCACACGAAGGTAAAGACGTCCAACGTAATTGTGTAACATGACGTGACGACAAGTTATCAAGTGTAGCCGAGTGTAAAATGAGATAAACAACACCATTACAAGTAGCAATGTGGAGTTGGTTAAAGTTGATCTTTTGAGGCATGCAGCCGTGTGGACCAGATCTTCTATGAGAAAGACGTCAGTAAATGTTTCAAAACTAAAGCATAAGTGTTTATGAATTCTGAAACTACATATCACACAGCTCCTACAAATATACTGTGTATAAGTTAAGATGACTTGGTTTCCAGGTCAAAAAAAGAAAAGTGGTGAAGAACTTTTACTGCAGAGTGTGGCGTGTCAGGACAAACGTGGAATAGGTTAGTAGTTCCGGGTTGCAGATGGGATGAGGCAGAGATGTGCGATGTATCTGGTGGTCTGTACAGGGTACATAGATGATGCTACGAGAAACTGAAGTTGTTGATAAAATGAAGGAGTATGATGGTTGAGGAAGCTGGAATGTGAACGATGTGGTGTCAGGGAATGAATACATGTAACCATCATTGGGTTTTGTAAACGAATTTGTTACAAAAAGATTGTAAAACAGAGTAAGGTAACTCTCTTTGTGATGAAAAATAATAACCTACAGATGGTGAGAAGGTGCACGAAGGTTCAGACTTTCAAATATATAAGAAAGACTTTCTCTTCTTCATCTTCTTTCAAAGATGGTTGAACAGACACTGAAATCTCGGAGAGTGTATCGACAGACGGCAGAAGTGTTGGTGGCCTGAGAGGCATTGTGAGGCCACAGATGTGGTGGGCTTGTGCTAGAGTATGTAGTAACAGAAGGTCCAAGAGATCCCAGGCGATGAGGAGAGTGAGGGATATACAAGAGTACGGGGTGTGATAGAGAAAGAGACTGATCAAGTGAAGAAAGAAGATGTTTTGTGGACACATGAAAAGGAAGTCAGGGTGTCGGTCGATGGTCTGTAAGGACATTTTGGGGAAAAGACGGAGAGGGAGGCGAAGAAATTGGGAGGAGGTGACGAAGAGAGGGAGGATCTGGTGAGGGAGTACGTAATGCAGATGGTAAGAGGGGAGAGAGTGATGGGTGGGTTGGTGATGATGGAGGAATGTGGAGAAGCATGCATAATCAGGGGCATGTGAAGCCACCATAGTATGCGCCACACTGTGGAATATTGGGAAACGGCGTATCAGTGTCAATAGATAAACAGATACAAAGACATGAAATAAAGGACCGAACCACAAAGGGAAGTGGACTGAATGATGAAAATATAAGTCAGGTAATGCAAATTGATTAGTTGCTGCCAAAAGGCCAAGAACGGAATTACGGATTGAAAAATTAACTTTGTAGAAACATCAAAACACAGGATATTCTTGATATTCAGATCCCCACACTCGTAGTCAGGTACAGTTCAGCCGAGGTTATCTGGGGGCGCTTATGTTGGTAAAAGTCACATTGAAGTCTATATACCACCGGCTCACATTCACTAGCCGTAGGGGAGGACTGAAATGGGTGGGTAGAAAGTTGTCTGAGAGAGCGTGAATGGTTGAGTGGATAGTGATAGATAAAAAAGAAAGTGATAATGAAGTAGAACGAGATAAAAGCTATTCAATAAATAGGTTTAGAGAGAGAGAGAGAGAGAGAGAGAGAGAGAGAGAGAGAGAGAGAGAGAGAGAGAGAGAGAGAGAGAGAGGCGTACGGAACAGACTGATTAAAAAAGGAAAAAAAAAAGGCGAGAGGAAAAGTTGATGCTCTGAAGATAGGTTAAGAAATATCAGCAGAATCAAACCTTTCTCATCTCCACCCACTCTGTAATAGTTTCAAATGCTTTCTAGCCGTCCAGATAATCCACTTGTCCTTCTACAATACAGTCCTCTACCTCCTCTCTCATACAAGAGCATTGTTGCACATCACCTCATTTCCCTGAAAATATGTTGCCTCTCCGGTTGTCTTTTCTAGTATTGAGCAGACTGTTCTTGTAAAAGATACGAGGCCATGAGCGAGTGAGTGTGTGTGTGTGTGTGTGTGTGTGTGTGTGTGTGTGTGTGTGTGTGTCATATTACGCAACACTGAAAGTGTCATGATCATTTTTGTGCTGCGTGTTCACACATGCACGTTCTGTGTCTGTCTCTCCCCACATCACAGACTCATTATACTCCCCCAAGAAAACATAAAAAACATGAAAAAAAATGTTATCTGTAAGTCATTATCATTTGCGTCCTCATCATTATTCATGTTCTACCTTTCCAAAGGTGAACACCCTATTACTCCTGCACAATGGTTCGGATATTCGAACATATTCCGGACGCATAAGGACTCCGAACAAGTAAGTTCTAACTTCAGCTATAGGAGGATATCTTGTCCTGTACTTTCATCTAAAAACGCAATACGTAAAGACTATAACCAGTCCCGTAATCACTCTTAATGACGAGTAATTACGGGTGGTTCGTGTAAGCATTCTCAATACTTGGGATTCAAACCTGCTTTGTTATATTTTCGAAGCTTCATTACGGTTTTCCAAAGCGAACGCGGCGCAAAGCTCTCGGGACCGATATGATTAGCCAACACTGAGGAGCCTCTGGAAAAATAGAACAATAATAAATAGTCTATGTTTGGATGGCACGCCACTGGCTCCCACCTCCCCTTTCATTACGTATTCATGCAATCCTCAATACAGTGAATTGCATTTAGTCGGGCACTTCAAGGCAATTATGCAAATTACGTTCTGAAATGATGTGGACGAAGGTTAAATAGAGGCGGAAAACCCAGCTCCGACCACCTGTTGATGACAGACCAGCCAGCTGCTCCATCTGTACATCACATGGCATTAGTTAAGTGCAGATTAAGTGTAGGTTAAGTGCTTGTACTTATTTTTCAGCAATGTAATGTTAAGTGCAGGTTAAGTGCGTATTAAGTGCGTGTACTTATGCATCAGTAATGTAATGTATGTGACGGTTTCTCAAAGGGTATGTACATAACCTCTTGTGTAAGTACCTTTTTGTACTGTAAGGGGAGGGAGTCTTGCACTCGTGGGGCCCCATCTCTTGAACATTTTCTGCTACCATACAATTCTGTATGTCATCTACATTCACAGCCTCATCATTTGAGTCCATTCATCCATCAATCTTAAAAAGTAAGAGTACTTTTTATGTTTTTAAATTGGTTTCTTACCTGATACTTCTGGTTGTTCTATCTTAACATCTTTCTATGAATTCTTCACTTCTTCCAACTGATTTGCAAGCAGTAAGGGTGTGATAACGTCATTCCTTATTCATCTTCCTTCCATGGTAAGCAAGTTTAGCGTCTTAAACATTGCCCTTGTTATTCATCTTTCTTGATTCAGCTTCCATATTTCTTGTCCTCTTCTCTGGACCTTTTTCTAGTAGCTTTTTGTGCTTTTCTAGATTTAGTGACCAAATCTTAGGGGCGTGTACTACTTTTGGCTTACTGTAGGTTGTGATTAGATGAGATTCCTTCCGTTCAATACTTCCATGATGATCTTCATATCGAGTTTTTTTTTTTTCGCATCGTACCCTATCCTAATTATCTTGCATATAATCAGGTTGAATTTCATCAACCATATATCAAGTCAGCTTTGGAGCTTGGCTACTCTAGGTCCCCTTGCAGGTTCATGCAGTTCTCCATCGCTGTTTAATTCCCACATGACATTGGCATCATCTGCAAAAATAAGTATTCAGGTAGAAGTCCAATCCCTCTGGCAAGTCATATACATAGATTAGAGAGAGCATTGGTCACAGAAGAGAATCCTGCAGCACACCAATGGTGACCTCTTGCAGTACATTAGTGGTGACCTCTTGCAGCACATCAGTGGTGACCCTTTACAACATGTCGATAGTGACCCTCTGCAGCACGCCATTAGAGGCCTTCTGCAGCGCGTCAGTCGTGACCTCTTGCAACACGCCAATGGTGACCTCTTGCAGCGCGCCAATGGTGACCTCAGCCCATGTCAAGAAAACTCCATTGTCTGTGTCCTTCGTTCTCTTCCACGAGGATAATCTATCCACCTAAGTGGTGTCTGCCTCTTACTCGTGCCTGAAGACCCGGTGTCCTTGCCAGTATTGTATGTGGTGCAGCGTCAAATGTTTCCTGGCAGCCCAAATAACAGGCAATCCACCCAGCCTTCTCTTCTGTCTACAACGGAGCTCACTCTCTCGTAGACATCTAAGAAACTCATTGAGCATGAGCTCCCTTCCCTTGAATCCTGCTGGTCCTCACTTAGGTAGTTTCTCTCTTGCAAGTAGTCATCCAATTACATTCTGCTAATCTCTTCCAGTAGTTTACAGGTCATACTCGTCAGAAAGACCAGTCTGGAGTTCATTGTATCCTCCCAGGTTCCTTGCTTAAAGGAGTGTGTACGTAATTACTTCTTTGCACCGTACGGGGAGAGAGGGAGGGAGTTCTACACTCGTGGGGTCCAAAACCTTAAACATTCTCTACTGTCACGCAATTTTCTAAGCTTCTGTATATGCTGCTCACATCACTTTATACCATTCATCCACTAATCTTATGCTCTGAAAATATTTCATTGCTTCCTTCCTAGCAAGTTAAATTTCATCATTTCACATTAATAGGTTGTCCCAGTACTACAGAAAATAGTTATGCTAATTATTTTCCAAACGACGTATCTCCACCATAGATGAGAAATATCGTACAAATTCTCATGTAATAGTCTGTTGTTAAACGTACACACAATCTTATTCTATTGGAGTGAATTAGGCATTCATCCCTATGACACTAAATGGAGAGAGATTGACAGAATTTATATTCGATGTTCGGATTTTCAAGTTGTAAAAGTATATGGATAACACTGTAAATGGGACTGGATTATCCCTTCCTCACGGTTAATCCCATGTGAGGCGAGTGAGTCGTATTTCCACCAGTTATGACGATATTAGTTTCAGTTTCATGTGTCATACTTGACTTAAATCACTGGGCAAAGTTTGCATCTTTGATTTTGCATTTTTGATAAACTAATTGATCGTGAGGAGATGATATGATATGAAATGAGCAAAAGAAAGACAGTTCAACTTGGCAGTATTGTGGAAACAATGTTTACAGATATCAACATCTCTCTTTGTCAGGCTGGGATTGAAAACATCTTGTATAAGGAAGGGAAACATTTTGTCGTAGGGGAAAAAAATTATTTCTGTCGGGAAAACATCTTTAAGTACAAACATCTGCCGTAAGGAGGTTCTTCATTTACAGAAAAAAATCGTAAAAAATGGCTCAATATAAATGTTTATATTTATGTATACTATTATACTCTATCGCCGCTTCCCACGTTGGAAACAGACGATGAAAGACCCATCCACGCATATACACACATAGATATACACATACGCGCACGCACATACATGTGCATATCAACATACACATATTTCATTATACTTTGTCGTTGTTTCCCGCGTTAGCGAGACATAATACATGCATATACATAAACAAACATACACATATGTACACATATACATATTCATACTTGCTCGCCTTCATCCAATTCCGGCACCACCCCGCCCCACATGAAACAGCATCGCCACCCCTTGCATCATCGAAGTAGCGCCAGGAAACAGACTATAAAAGGCCACATTCGTTCACACTCATTCTCTAGCTGGGGGTAGAGGGGAAGAATACTACCCACGTATTCCTTGTGTGCCGTAGCAGGCGACTGGAAAGGATGGGAGCGGGAGGGGGCTGAAATCCTCCCTCCCAGTCTTTATTTTTCCAAATGAAGGAACAGAGAAGGGGGCCAAGTGAGGATTTTCACTCTAAGGCTGTCATCTGTTCTTGACTTTCCCTCTGTAATGCGAAAAATGGCGAATATATATATATATATATATATATATATATATATATATATATATATATATATATTTGCTTTGTCGCTGTCTCCCGCGTTTGCGAGGTAGCGCAAGGAAACAGACGAAAGAAATGGCTCAACCCACCCCCATACACATGTATATACATACGTCCACACACGAAAATATATATACCTACAAAGCTTTCCATGGTTTACCCCAGACGCTTCACATGCCCTGATTCAATCCACTGACAACACGTCAACCCCGGTATACTACATCGATCCAATTCACTCTATTCCTTGCCCTCCTTTCACCCTTCTGCATGTTCAGGCCCCGATCACACAAAATCTTTTTCACTCCATCTTTTCACCTCCAATTTGGTCTCCCACTTCTCGTTCCCTCCACCTCCGACACATATATCCTCTTGGTCAATCTTTCCTCACTCATTCTCTCCATGTGCCCAAACCATTTCAAAACACCCTCTTCTGCTCTCTCAACCACGCTCTTTTTATTTCCACACATCTCTCTTACCCTTACGTTACTTACTCGATCAAACCACCTCACACCACACATAGTTCTCAAACATCTCATTTCCAGCACATCCATCCTCCTGCGCACAACTCTATCCATAGCCCACGCCTCGCAACCATACAACATTGTTGGAACCACTATTCCTTCAAACATACCCATTTTTGCTTTCCGAGATAATGTTCTCGACTTCCACACATTCTTCAAGGCTCCCATAGTTTTCGCCCCCTCCCCCACCCTATGATCCTCTTCCGCTTCCATGGTTCCATCCGCTGCCAGATCCACTCCCAGATACCTAAAACACTTTACTTCCTCCAGTTTTTCTCCATTCAAACTTACCTCCCAATTGACTTGACCCTCAACCCTACTGTACCTAATAACCTTGCTCTTATTCACATTTACTCTTAACTTTCTTCTTTCACACACTTTACCAAACTCAGTCACCAGCTTCTGCAGTTTCTCACATGAATCAGCCACCAGCGCTGTATCATCAGCGAACAACAACTAACTCACTTCCCAAGCTCTCTCATCCCCAACAGACTTCATACTTGCCCCTCTTTCCAAAACTCTTGCATTCACCTCCCTAACAACCCCATCCATATATATATATATATATATATATATATATATATATATATATATATATTTTAGCGGGACATGTAATGCTTCCAGACGGTAAACGCTGTCTAGAAGGTTAATACCTGTAAGGAAAATACGTCTTTTTTCCTTCCAGATGATTTCCCAATATGTAAACAGATGAGATGTAGATAGATCCGGTGCTTATGGAAATGTGGCCAAGAAAGTTATTTCAAAAATTTTACGTCATCCATCTTATATATGGTAATTCTCAGGAACCCATTACAACCAACACTAACATTCATTCTTTGTATAGTGAAGTAATTATTTTATTCATGAGATAATATATTTGATAATCATATTCAAAACGTGTCTTTCATCTTAAAATCGGAAATAGATCTCATTTAGAACTTGTCTTTAGCTACTGAACTGAGCTGAAAAGATGTTGCTTATGGTAGAATATATTGAGATCTTGGCTATACTGAGGTCTTGGCTATACTGAGATCTTGGCTATACTGAGGTCTTGGCTATACTGAGATCTTGGCTATACTGAGATCTTGGCTATACTGATGTCTTGGCTATACTGAGATCTTGGCTATACTGAGGTCTTGGCTATACTGAGATCTTGGCTATACTGAGGTCTTGGCTATACTGAGATCTTGGCTATACTGAGATCTTGGCTATACTGAGATCTTGGCTATACTGAGGTCTTGGCTATACTGAGATCTTGGCTATACTGAGATCTTGGCTATCAAAGTTATTCCTAAGATGTTTGACACAACATAAGGCTGGTCTGTGCCTCAGTCACCCATGGTTATTGATGAGCCAGTCATCACGTGTGTGTTGGTAAGACAATGCAGCCTGTGCGAGGCTGATTCATCTCCGTTTTATAAAGACTTTTCGAAACAAGTCACAGTCGCGTAGCACAATGTTCTATGGTAATGCACGGAGTTGACGCAGCTTACGCAAAGAAAAAAAAAGTATTTCAAAGTTAGAAATACCTATACACGAAGAGTATTAAGATATGATTAGTAAGCTCTGTGGGGTCTGGTTCTCGATAGCGGGCTCTTGTGACGAGCAGCATGAATGAATATAAAGGGTAAATATATATCTATAATAGGTATATAACGTATATATGATGAATACAATGGGTATATCAGACTGTTTTTCGTCAGTTCCTGGCGCTACCTCGCAACGCACTATTGCCACAATTATCTCATAGCTTTACAAACATGAAATACACTTAATACTGCAGACAACACAGATACTGAATTGGCACCAAAATTATGTATATTTTTGTTATGTAACACTGCCTAATGGCAGCATTATGAGAGATCTATACAATGATCTCTGCTAATGGGGGCTTTGTTCTTGTTTTGATCACTCGTTATGGGAAACATAAAACATATATGCTTGTCATTACTGTATCACTAAGAGTAGAGTCTCGTCAGAAGAGCTCATATTAACCTGCTACTGGAAGTAGTGCTTCCTTGGCCTACAGGAGCCTCCGGAAAGAGATCAAAAGGTAACGTCAGGATTCATTCATTGAAACTGGTCCTAGGATGATTAGAAATAAGTACACACACACACACACACACACATATATATATATATATATATATATATATATATATATATATATATTATTTTTTTTTTTTATTATACTTTGTCGCTGTCTCCCGCGTTTGCGAGGTAGCGCAAGGAAACAGACGAAAGAAATGGCCCAACCCCCCCCATACACATGTATATACATACGTCCACACACGCAAATATACATACCTACACAGCTTTCCATGGTTTACCCCAGACGCTTCACATGCCTTGATTCAATCCACTGACAGCACGTCAACCCCGGTATACCACATCGCTCCAATTCACTCTATTCCTTGCCCTCCTTTCACCCTCCTGCATGTTCAGGCCCCGATCACACAAAATCTTTTTCACTCCATCTTTCCACCTCCAATTTGGTCTCCCTCTTCTCCTCGTTCCCTCCACCTCCGACACATATATCCTCTTGGTCAATCTTTCCTCACTCATTCTCTCCATGTGCCCAAACCACTTCAAAACACCCTCTTCTGCTCTCTCAACCACGCTCTTTTTATTTCCACACATCTCTCTTACCCTTACGTTACTCACTCGATCAAACCACCTCACACCACACATTGTCCTCAAACATCTCATTTCCAGCACATCCATCCTCCTGCGCACAACTCTATCCATAGCCCACGCCTCGCAACCATACAACATTGTTGGGACCACTATTCCTTCAAACATGCCCATTTTTGCTTTCCGAGATAATGTTCTCGACTTCCACACATTCTTCAAGGCCCCCAGAATTTTCGCCCCCTCCCCCACCCTATGATCCACTTCCGCTTCCATGGTTCCATCCGCTGCCAGATCCACTCCCAGATATCTAAAACACTTCACTTCCTCCAGTTTTTCTCCATTCAAACTCACCTCCCAATTGACTTGACCCTCAACCCTACTGTACCTAATAACCTTGCTCTTATTCACATTTACTCTTAACTTTCTTCTTCCACACACTTTACCAAACTCAGTCACCAGCTTCTGCAGTTTCTCACATGAATCAGCCACCAGCGCTGTATCATCAGCGAACAACAACTGACTCACTTCCCAAGCTCTCTCATCCCCCACTGACTTCATACTTGCCCCTCTTTCCACGGGGAAAATGAATGAAACACAATAAGTTCCCAAATGCACTTTCGTGTAATAATCACATCATCAGGGGAGACACAAAAGGGAAATATAACAGTCAGTTGATAAACAACGATGAGACGAAGCTAGGACGCCATTTGGTAAACATGCGATTGTCCAAGATAGAAAACCTACCAAAGTATGTTCATATATCCATTATTACTCATCTCAACTTGACATGTGTTTCATTTTCCCCGTGGACTCATAGGAATATACTTGATCACGCGCAAAACAGTGATCCTTTCCAATATATATATATATATATATATATATATATATATATATATATATATATATATATATATATATATATATATATATCTTATCATACTCTGTCGCTGTCTCCCACGTTAGCAAGGTAGCGCAAGGAAACAGAAAAAAGAATGGCCCAACCCACCCACATACACATGTATATACATACACGTCCACACACGCACATATACATACCTATAAATTTCTCTTCCTACTCGTACACATGCCTTACATCCTCGATTAAAACTTTTCAATGCTTCTAACAACTTGCCTCCCACACCATATACTCTTAATACTTTCCACAGGGCATCTCTATTAACTCTATCATATGCCTATATGTATGTGTGTGTGTATGTGTGTGTGTGTGTGTGTGTGTGTGTGTGTGTGTGTGTGTGTGTGTTTGTGTGTGTGCGTGTGTGTGTGTTTTCATACTTGATCGCCGTTTCCTGATTTTAAGGAGTAGCGCCATAAACAGACAAACAAAGGCTACATTCGCTCACATCCATTCTCTAGCTGTCATGGGAAATGAACCAAAAACACAGCTCACTATCCATGGTTTACCCCAACAGCTTTGGTGACATCACACAACCCTGGGGCACATTGACCATCATTTGGAATCACTCATTCTCTTCTCTTCGTACTAGTACACACATCATACAACTTTAAGGAAAAATTCTCACTGCTTCTAGCAGCTTTTTTTTTTTTCATACAGATCATTCATAAACCTTCTACGAGGAATGTCTAAGAGCTCTATCATAAGCTTTCTCCAAGATCCATAAATGCCACATACAAATTCGTCTGTTTCTCTAAGTGTTTCTCACACGTGTTCTTGAGAGCAGACACTTCTGGGCTCAACATGTTTCTCTACAGTCAGTAGCTTTTTGCATCCCTTCACTCTCTCATTAACCACCCTCCCATACAACGTACCAGGTATACGCAGCAAATTTATACCCCTGTTCTTCGAACACTTACAAATTTCCTCCATCGCCTGTATACAATGGCACTGTTCATGACTTTCGCCAATCCTCAGGCACCTAACAACGGTCCCATACAAACAAAGTAAATCCTAGCTAACCAATCAACAATGCAGTCAACGCTTTCTTAAGCTCACTTGCAATACCATCCACTTCAGTCATCTTGCCACTTTTCCCCTTACGCAAGGTTTACACACTCCAAACCACTTTCCATGTCTCTCAGGTCGCATACCTCACCGACCCACACAGCCTACATCTGCCACCCTATCCTGAAACACATTCAACAGTCTCCCGGAATACTTACGCAATCTCCTCCTCTCCCCTTCAGTACCTGTTACCACTTATTCATTTGTCCCGCTCACCGATGTTCTTATTTGTTTGTTACCTTGTATTCATATTCTCCTTGAAGTTTGCTGATAATCTCTCACCCCTACTTTCATTTGCCCTCTTTTTCAACCCCTGCATTTTCCTCTTGACCTCCTGCAGCATTCTCCTGTACATCTCTCAAGTATTTGCTCTCATTCCCAGTAAGTACCCCCCATGAACCTCTTTTGTCTTCCACTAACAACTCTACTTCATCACTCCACCACTCACAACCCTTTCTGACCTGCCTGCCTTCCATTTTCCGTATGCCACAAGTCTCTCACATATGCTAGCACTTATTCCTCAATTATCGCCCATTCATCCACTTCCCTAGCTTCATTTACTCTGACCTTTTTCCATCCTACACTGACTCTCTCTAAGTAATTCTTCACACAAGTACCTTTTTCAAGCTCGCTTACACTACCATCTCATCCATAACGTTTCCTCTTCCCTGAAAACATCTACAAGTCTTCAACTTCAACTCCATCGGGTAGTAATCAACATTCCCACCAGCCACCCCCATCGGCAAATTCACAATCAAAAGTCTCTCTTTTGCACGCCTGTCATTTAGTGTGTAATCATGCCACTTTACCTTCTTACACAACCACATGATTTTGTATATCTTTCCTTTTAAAAACCAGTTATTCTCAGTCACCAGTTTCACTTTCCGCACACAACTCAGCAAGCTGTACACCATTCCCATTAATTTCATGTAATATCCCACGTTCCCCAATTATACCCGCAATTGCCACATTGCTCACTCTCGCAGTTGAACCATCCATCCATCACTAATACCCAGTCTCTTGCATTGAAACTGCTGACACACTCACTTAGCTGTATCCAAAACACTTGGCTCTCCTCCTCCTCCTCCTCCTCCTCCTCCTCCTCCTCCTCCTCACAGCCAGATGCATAAACACCTATAATCAACCATCTCTCGCAACGCACTTCCATTTTACCCTCGATCAGTCCTAACCATTTCAATACACCCCCTTCAGCTCTCTAAACTACGCTCATTATCACACCTCTTTCTCTAACCCTTTCATATATTCCTCATGTATATCGTGCATGTCGTAGAACGCGACTATTGAGAGCAAGAGCGGGGGACTGGAGTACCTCCTCAGTTCGTGCCTAAATTTGTGCAAGTTGGAAGAGATGGAGCCGAGCGGAGAGTGTTCATCTTCCTTGAAGGGTCAGGCTGAGGTATCTGAATGTGTGTGTGGTGTTGATATATATGGAGATAGCGTATGATTAGGTTAATAGAGATGCTTTGATGACCTTGATCTATCAAGTTACTTAAAACTTGATTCACATGATTTCACTATCAATAATAGGTACAAACTCGTAAGCAAACGTTTTACATTGAATGAAGCGAAGGACTTTTTCTTCAACAGGATTGTTAAAATGCGGAACGATCTGCCAATTAGAGTGGTTGAAAACAGTAGCAAAGATACAGCAAAAATAGATTTGATAAATATTTCGCTTCAAGTCGACGACTTAATTCATTTGCGCCTCCTTAAGGGACATTGACAATTCGCAGGTTATCCGCTATGAATTATCTGCATACCTTCTAACTTTAACTGCGCCAATCTGTGAGTTTCTGATATTTTTCTCTACAATGAAGAGGACCCATTGGTCTATTGCTGTCTGAATTCCCTTGTATTTTATTGAATTCGTTTGATATATGGTGTAGGAGGAAAGCTGCTATGAGCACTAAATAGTTTATATCGAGAGGTTAAGACGTGTGTACGAATGTGAAGAGAGAAAGGCGTGTGGCTCTAGGTGAAGGGGAATCTACGGCAGGGGCGTGTGATGTCACCATGGCTGTTTAATCTGTTTACGACTGGGGTGGTGAGGGAGGTCAATACAGAGGACTTGGAGACAGGAGCAAGTGTTCATCCTCCCCATGGTGGCTGGTCGATAAACGGGCACCTGCTTTAGGCTGGTGGGAATTTGTAGTTACTTACTTGTAATGTACAGGGAGTGAGTCTTACACTTATGGGCCCATCATCTCTTGAACATTTTCTGCTGTCATACATCATCTTAAATATGTACATGCTATCCATATTGATGAGTGTGTGTGTGTGTGTGTGTGTGTGTGTGTGTGTGTGTACAAAAATATGAATAAAAGGCGTGTTACATATGTTCAAGGTAAAAGTAATCACAAATATTTATCTCATATAAACATACACACATAAAAAGTACACAAATTTCATCATTAATACTTGAAGTAGCTCATCTTTAGCAATGTTCTCTGAGCATATCTTAGGATATAAGTACAAGTATATTGATATACTTCATTCGCTTTGTAAGATCCGATACATGTTATCAATACGATTGCTAGACGCGTTATCCCATTATCACCATTCTTAACATCTCAGAATTAAGAAATGTAATTCTGACGACGACAAAAAAATGTGGGAGAACCGTATTGGGCTCATTTCCATAAGCACAAGATATCCATACAATTCCTGATTACGTTATGAATGAGAAAATTGTCATCGAAAATAGCGTAGTCCTCCCTACTGAGGTTACCACTATAATAGCGTAGTCCTCCTTACTGAGGTTACGTCTATAATATTTCCAGTTAGGAAGCATGATGCGTCTTGCTCATAAACTCGGTCTTTCTTACGAGTTTGTTTATAAGACTGTTATCAGGGCAACCATTTTACATAAGGCGTTTCTCCGCCTCCTTACAGAAGTCCTGATCTTATGTGTAAACATTCTGATTTCTACAGATAATTTCGTTTTCTTCGTTATACTGTATAGAACCACTATGCTTATTCTATTATGAATATATATATATATATATATATATATATATATATATATATATATATATATATATATATATATATATATATGTGAGTGAGTTTGAATGGAGAAAAACTGGAGGAAGTGAAGTGTTTTAGATATCTGGGAGTGGATCTGGCAGCGGATGGAACCATGGAAGCGGAAGTGGATCATAGGGTGGGGGAGGGGGCGAAAATTCTGGGAGCCTTGAAGAATGTGTGGAAGTCGAGAACATTATCTCGGAAAGCAAAAATGGGTATGTTTGAAGGAATAGTGGTTCCAACAATGTTGTATGGTTGCGAGGCGTGGGCTATGGATAGAGTTGTGCGCAGGAGGATGGATGTGCTGGAAATGAGATGTTTGAGGACAATGTGTGGTGTGAGGTGGTTTGATCGAGTAAGTAACGTAAGGGTAAGAGAGATGTGTGGAAATAAAAAGAGCGTGGTTGAGAGAGCAGAAGAGGGTGTTTTGAAATGGTTTGGGCACATGGAGAGAATGAGTGAGGAAAGATTGACCAAGAGGATATATGTGTCGGAGGTGGAGGGAACGAGGAGAAGAGGGAGACCAAATTGGAGGTGGAAAGATGGAGTGAAAAAGATTTTATGTGATCGGGGCCTGAACATGCAGGAGGGTGAAAGGAGGGCAAGGAATAGAGTGAATTGGAGCGATGTGGTATACCGGGGTTGACGTGCTGTCAGTGGATTGAATCAAGGCATGTGAAGCGTCTGGTGTAAACCATGGAAAGCTGTGTAGGTATGTATATTTGCGTGTGTGGACGTATGTATATACATGTGTATGGGGGTGGGTTGGGCCATTTCTTTCGTCTGTTTCCTTGCGCTACCTCGCAAACGCGGGAGACAGCGGCAAAAAAAAAAAAAAAAAAAATGAAAAAAAAAAAATATATACATATATATATATATATATATATATATATATATATATATATATATATATATATATATACATATATATATTGCCCATAACTGATGGAAATACGATATACTCATCTCACACAGGAATTCTCTTAAACATGTATAATTCCTGAATTTAAGTGACTTAAAATTCAGCATTTTGGAACGATTTTGTAATATAAACATCGTCTATGAATTATATATCATACTGTCTCTGTCCTTTCTTCGTTGACACAACAGTTCTTGTATCAGATGAATGAAATATACTTATATATACATTTTTTAAGAATACGAAATGAAAATCCTTTTAGTCGTTTCTATCCGCCTTACAGAGGTGCTGTGTCCTGTGCATTGGTAAATCTTTAAAGTGATAAGTTTTTTATCTTCTGAACAGATGCACCGTTTATACAAAGGATTGAGTCGTCCTTGTATGGAGTACTGCTCTCACATTTAGGGTGGTTCTAACTCTGCATCCTTACTTGACAGAGTCGAGTCGAAAGCGGTCCGACTTATAAACTCTCCCGGGCTAACTCCCAGACTTAACCCCCTTGCCCTACGCCGCAATGTTGGTTTACTTTCCCTCTTCTATAGGTGTTACTTTGGTTTTAGCTCCCGACAGCTGGCTGTTTGTGTGCCCCCATCACTAGCTAGACCACGCAGTACTCGGCAAGCTGCTGCGTCACATAATAAGTGTGCGGTCGTTGGCACTTCAAGAGTGGGCCGTTTTGATAACTGTTTGTATCCCTAAAATTCGAAGCTTTGGAACCCTCTACCTTCACAAGTCTTTCCAAATATCTATGACCCGGCACATTTCAAAAGACAAGTTTTCCACTTCCTCCAATATTCATTGATACTTCCCCTTGTCTCTTCTTGTTCACTTTCTTAATGTTTTCTATATATCACCTCGCTGTCCCTGTCCACTGTCTACGACCCACAGTGGCAGCTCACACGGCAGTTTGGCAGTTCACTGCTGACACCGAGACCCCCTGCCCCAGACGCCCTATCTCTAGGGATCATGATCCGTTCGTCACCAAAACAGAGTTGTACTGATCATGGCTCGTACAGACAGATATGAGAACAGTCCTATACCTGTTCTTGTGAATATCGTGAGCAATCCATTGAACAAGCGCATTTCTGAGCAAGTAAACAGCTCAGTAATCTCTTAGTTTGGTTAGGTTACATGTCACCTACCATATTACTGTGACTATTCATCTCTTATTCAACTAATGAAGTGCATAAGGTATAAACCATTGTACTTACTCCCTAAATCGTATGCGTACAAACCATATTACTTACTCTCTAAACCTTATACGTACATGTATATCTGGCATATCTGACGATGAGATGCGCCTCATTCATGTGTTTATCCACAGCGAGGAAATCTCCAGCCTACCTTGATGGTAAGCTCATTAATGATTCGTGAACTAGTAACTATCATCACCTCCCAGTTCTGTAATATCTCAACTGAAAATCTGCAGATGATTGGCTGCCAAAATTCAATAAATAAACCGTTCCTTATCAATCTATCATATATATATATATATATATATATATATATATATATATATATATATATATTTTTTTTTTTAACTATTCGCCATTTCCCGCGTTAGCGAGGTAGCGCTAAGAACAGAGGACTGGGCCTTTTTTGGAATATCCTCACCTGGCCCCCTCTGTTCCTTCTTTTGGAAAATTTAAAAAAAAAAAAACGAGAGGGGAGGATTTCCAGCCCCCCGCTCCCTCCCCTTTTAGTCACCTTCTACGACACGCAGGGAATACGTGGGAAGTATTCTTAATCCCTTATCCCCAGGGATTTATATATATATATATATATATATATATATATATATATATATATATATATATATATATATATATATGTGTGTGTGTGTGTGTGTGTATGTATATGTGTGGATGTGTGTGTGTGTGTGTGTGTGTGTGTGTGTGTGTGTGTGTGTGTGTGTGTTTATAAAAGCATGCAACACACATGAACAGGAAAACATCTAATGTAATAATTGCTTCCCTGTTGCTAACAAGTAGTTGCCTCAGGGTTTTCAGCTTCTGTTTAAGATTACATCTCGTCATTTCAGAATGTAATTTGCTTAACTGCCATGAAGAACACGACTTAGCGCATGTCGCTGTACAGAGGACTGCATAAATGTATAATGAGAGGGAAAAGTCGGCCAAGGGCATATCTTCTGAAGTAAACCTCTTTCCACAGCTTCCATCGTGCAAGGGAAATCATTTTTATTCCGAAATTATGAATTCTACTCGAATCTTACGTCACAAGAATTCATAAGAGAACTACCCATGAATCTTGGTAAGTTAGAGTAAGTAAGAGAGATCAGAAACTTTGAATAAGATTCTTTTATTGTGTACGATTCCAGTACATGGCAGGTAATCCGCTTCAGAAGCCATTAAAACATAACACTTGGGTTTTCTCTGTTGATCCTGCGTAGCTTTCATCATACGCAGTGTCTTGATATATTTGAATTTTGTCAAACAGCCAAAATAGAAGCATATGTTCAGCTCTACACTAAATACCTTCCCGTTTTCTAAGCAAGTGACGTTACTCCATCAGGGAGCTTTATGTTTCCATCGCGCCTGAGGAACTCTAAGTTCTGCTTCAGCTAAGAAACTCGTACGAAAAATTCTTCAAAATTAGGTCTTATGACTCCTAACATAATGGTAGTACAGACCTGCACCTTCCTCGTGCAAACATAAGTGTTCAAGGTGGACAGAGGCGGAAAAGCGAAAGACTATATACCACTGCGATTGAATGCGGGACAAGACCAGCGACGAGAGAGGAGTTTGGAACAACACGTATAGAGTCTGCAGCACTGGGGGAAATAGGGTCACTCAGCCTAAAGGTGGACATTTTCCTTGCGAGCTTGTAGTGAAATTTTGAATGGTCAAGACATGGCTCGACTCCGTTCCAGTTTGTTCCGGCACAACAGATGCAGTACCTTTTCAAGTTGGACGTAACCTTATAGAGTCCTCATAAGAGTGGGTCTCGGTACAGATTTGCTTCTCCAGGTACCCCAGACGTTAGCTGCAGGGATGAAGTTAGAATTATGTTCAACTCTAGTGCTTCACTGGGTCTCGAGCAGTTTCGTTGGCGCTGATTCACCAAAGACTAAATCGAACGACAAGAAAGGTGGAATTGGGGATTGGGAGGTCATTGCAAGTCTCACTACCACCTAGTCTGATGTGGGTTTCATTGCTTCAAATGGGAGTCATTTAGACAGATGTTTGGTGGCCTTCTCACAGATGGAGATCATTATTTCGTGTTCTCCCAATATTCTGTCGCTACACACATGATAAAGCTCTCGAGGAATTAGATAAGTCTCTGTTAGCAGGAACAGATCCTCCTGTCATCTGTGATACTGATACACTCTTCCATTATTAGTAATTCCCCCAATTTCTCATCCAGAATGGCTTCGGTAGCCATAGAACCAAACGCTTCACCGAGCAAACTGCTGTCTTCATCGTTAGAATCGGAGGCTCCTGGTAATATTGCACATAAGCTGCCGGAAACCTCGGGGACGAAAGTGATGATCTGGCATTGAGAAAGGTTAGGGTAGAGATCCTGAGATTTCCTCAACTCGTTCATAAGAGCGAAGTCAACAGCAACTCTTTGGGGTCATTGTAAAGTCCCGTGATATATCCCGTGATATAACATCCAAAATCTCATCTTACAAGCAAGACTGCTTTTTTGCTTAAATGACTAAGAATAGCAGAAGACAGGCTATGGGGGGTGAGTGTGGCAGACCCCACCCGCTGACTGAATCTCATGCCTACAAAAAAAAAGAGAGGCAGAGTCGATGATATACTCACGTGAAGGAAAAAGGAAAGAGGGAAGAGAAGTACCAATAAACTTGTCTAATGGCTGCATTTGTCGTCACAACTTCAGCTCTTCACAATAACCTAACAAGTGCTCTGTCCCGGCAGATGACACAAACAACCCAAGTTCGCGTACCATAGGCTGCTGCTGCTGCTGCTGCTCCGGAGTCCACTGGGAAGCCAAAGCCATTGTTCCTTTGATCTCAGCATGGCGGCGGCTGCCTCACGGCTCCTGATGCCTTTAACAGCCTCCCTGGCAACCAGATGACGACAGGTGTCGTCGATAGCAATGGGTGTCGTACATCACAACCCTTCTTTAAGCATCGATGAAAAAGGTGGACCTCATGGGCGTCGGGTTCATTTAGTAAATAAGATGGTTATGCATGTTATAAGCGGGCTTACAACTGGGTTAACCGTTTTCTTAATATGCTAGGGTTCGGACAGATGTGAATTCAACCTCCTGTAAGCGAAACTGGGTAAGATATAATTGCCTTAGAAAGGTCAGAGATACCCATATTTAAGGGTTGCTGGCTACAGACGTTCGCTAGGGATTATCATTTTACCGTGGTTCACTCTATGGGTACTTCTCTTGGAGGTCTAAAGTCATGGAAATACCTCTAAATGATCTAATGTCGTCATAGGTTATATATTTTGGTGACATCACTGGTGTTAATGTCTTCTCTATTGTTGCTTACAGGGTTACCTAATAGCCAATAATTACAGTGTCTAAAACTGACTTTTTTCTGACCTTCTTACAGCATAAGAAGTGAGGACACTGCAAGAGGCTTGCAGGCCTTGCTAGGCAGATCTTGAGTCTGTCCACCCTACAACCAACCGCCTGAACCCATAAGCACATCCAACCTTCGTTTAAAGCTACCTAAAGACCCACGTAGCTTCTACTACTGTACTTGGCAGCTGATTCCATAAATCTACTACCCTATTCCAGAACCAATATTTACCCACATCCGACCTGAATCTATTTTTTTTTTCTAAATTAATTCCATTATTTCTAGTCCTATCGGTTGGCGCCATTCTAAGAACTTTATTCATGTCACCTTTATCAATGCCCTTCACCCATCTAAAAAATCCAATCATATCCCCTCTAGCCCTCCTCCTCCTGAGTGAGAGTAAATTCAGTCATTTTAACCTTTCATCATAAGTGAAGTTTCTAATTCCAGGGATTATTTTTGTCATTCGCCTTTGTACTCTCTCTAAACTATCTATATCAATTGTATAGTATGGAGCCCAAAACTGCACCGCATAATTCAACTGTAGTCTCACCAACGCAAGATAAAGTTGCAATAATACTCTAACAGTTTTATTGCTGACCGTCCTATTAATGAACCCTAACATCCTATTAACCTTATTACACACTTTGATACATTGTTGCCGTGGCTTAAGGCCCTTACTCACCAGTATCCTCCCCAAATTTCTTTTGCATTCTGTTCCCTATTTTCATTCGTTCACTGTGCTGGATGAAAATCTTCGCTAGCGACTAAGGAACAGAAAATTATATCTAGATCCAAATCAAGATCTTTGTGAGTTCTGCAGCCATGTGGTAGTTAGCTAAATCAATCGTCGAACAAAGTCATGAGACTATGAAAATCACATGGGGAAATTAGCAAAACATATAAAGACCAGAAGGGAAATCTTTTATGTATATAAATATATATATATATATATATATATATATATATATATATATATATAAGGGCATGTGAAGCGTCTGGGGTAAACCATGGAAAGCTGTGTAGGTATGTATATTTGCGTGTGTGGACGTGTGTATGTACATGTGTATGGGGGGGGGGGGGGGGTTGGGCCATTTCTTTCGTCTGTTTCCTTGCGCTACCTCGCAAACGCGGGAGACAGCGACAAAGTATAAAAAAAAAAAAAAAAAAAAAAAAAAAATATATATATGTTTATATAGTGACCCAAGGTCACCTTAATGATGTTGCCATCGACTGGGTGACAGCTGGTCATCTCGCCTAACTCATTAATCCCCGGAAGAATGTGTTGGCCCATCCTACACATCTGCATCTGCTGTATTAATCCCTCACTCACACACACACACACTCCATGTCGGCGGCAGCAGATCAAAAGCTGCCTCTGTAATTATAGATGACCTGACCTTTCCATAAGAACCGCCGCTCAAAGTCCTACAGCATGGAGGAGGTCAGAGGCTTGCGACATTCGACTTCAGCGTCTCTAATTCCCTTTGGGAATAGCTACCCCGCACAGACCTGACCTTACCACCACCTTAAATACCCGGGTATTGACGCACCAAACCAGTCAAGACAGTTTAATGCGTCTTCATCAGCAGATGTCTCAACGTGACTCCTGACATTTCATCTTCCTGGCAGGTTTCATTGAGGAGCCACATCCCAGACGTCTACCTTCGGAACGACTCGTGTGGCGTATCGCCTCCGCCCGGCACGACCGGCAGCTGTAACAACAAGGGACCTACGGCCACGCTCGCGGCACTCCTGTGTCCCCAGCGCTTCTTCAAGAGCCTCCTGCTTCCCTATCTCAATTCGGCAGCCGCCGCACACTCCAGGAGCAGTGATACGGGCCACACCCACCTCCTCTTACAGGGGTTCCATGTCGACTCGCTAGCCTTGCACTTCTCCCACGTGGTCCTACTTCATCTGACGCCTCTTACCATCACCAGCATCACAGGATCCCTGCCGAGCCTACCTCGTATCACTCGATCTGCCTAAACTTTACCTCTTCCTCACCATAATCCCGCACCTTCAGTAGTCCGTTGCCCTCTGTTACCTTGCCTTGTATATCCCATCCAATAAAGCATTGTTGTTGTTGTCTGACATGATTCCGTGCCCCTTCTCAGATACACCACTCCAATAAAACTCGACCAGAACACTCGCTGAACTGGTGACCCACGGAATTAACTGAGAGAGGCGTGTCCGAAAGTCTCTGGAGATGCAGGATTATACTGCAGAAGGGATAAAGTTAACGTAGGTTGAGTGATACGAGGCAGGCTTGGCAGGGATCCTGTGATGCTGGTGATGGTAAGAGGCGTCTGATGAAGCAGGACCACGTGGGAGAAGTGCGAGGTTAGCGAGTCGACATGGAGCTTCTATAGGAGGAGGTGGGTGTGGCCCGTATTCTGGCTCCTGGAGTGTGCGGCGACTGCCAAATTGTGCTTGGGTTGCAGGAGGTTCCTGGAGAGGCGCCAGGGATGCAGGTGTGAACAAATGATCCAAAACAGAATAAAACAAAACATTTCTCTCTCGTCCACTCAGAATGGTATCAGACGAAGCTACTCCACCACCGCGCTATACACTGACCTCGCACAATATATCTAAAACATTAGTGGCAAGAGACATCAACAGAGCACTCGATACCGTCCACAGGTACATCCTCCACAAACAAAACTTGACACAACCCTCCACGACAATAAAAAAATGTTTGGCCACTTTAATGACCAGTCGCCATGGCAGAGCCACGAGTAAAACTTTCATCTCCAAGAGATTTAATCTGTAAATAAGAGATTCCCAAGGTGCAGTTTATTCTTTAACCCTCACCATTCACTTCCGACACGCCCTCCCATTAACTTAAGGAAAACACAACATGAAGGTTCTTTCAAATGCAGACGGCCTTATAACTCATAACAACACCTTGACAATGCAGTGGCAGCGGTAACATGAAGCACTACATTCTACATCTACAACAATAACTCACCTACAACGAAGTGTCCTCATTTCCACAAAAGTCTTTGATCACTATCTTAACCCCCAGACAGACACGAATCCATCTTACACCCTCCAGTCACCTTGAATGGTGAGTCATTCCCATTCACCAAAACACCAACCATTCTAGACACTGCATACGACACACAGATGACAGTCACTCCCCAAACCAAGACCATCAACATACAAGTATCGTTTCAAAGTACCCTCAAAACAATAACTGGAGATACAGACGTTCTCGTCTGGGTGAGGCATTGTTCCAGTTGTGTGACGTAGTGTTGCACGTGTGTTGTTGCTACTGTGGTGTCAAGCTGATGTGGTAGTGAGGTTGTGGGCGTATACGAGGACCTTCATTGTGTGACTTCGTGGATGTGAAAATAGGTGTTCACGTATTGAGAAAATCGACGAGCCTCGTGATAGTACTGAATATCTATACATCTTTTTGAAATGTATTTTAAGATAGAGATACATATAAATATTTGTCCTCGCCAAAATAGTCCTTAAAAACCCATCTAAAGTTTTAAATAAACATTTATGAAAAGAACATTCATACCTACACGGGAACACGATATCATACGAATATATCTTTTAACATTCATATGTAAATATGCATAGCTTGTACATGATTAATAGGAAACATAACTGTTCATTTACATTGTCTATAAATCTCATGAGATTAACGCATGAATAATGATATGAGGATGAATAATGAGCAAACAACGCCATCCACTTGTGTCCCAGGTATCGAGGGTTCATTCACTGATTCGCCGTCACTTTCGAACATGGCTGTAAACATCAGCGAAAATGACTAACCTCGTCATGGTCACCCGACGTCATCAGTAGAACTTCTTGTTCCAAACGGAGAGAACTATGAATTGTGGCCTCCGTACACTATCTCTCTGACGAACAGCTGTGACTTACACGACATCATCAACTGAATATTTACACTTTTGGAATGTTTACACACTGGATGGAGGTGCTAAACAGTTATTTACCATTGTTCTGGTACTCACTGGTATATAAACAGTTTTAACATTATCACTAAGGTAACACTACACAAGAACCGACGAAAAACGATTGTACAAACACAGACACGTTGGCTACATCCTTACGGCGCCAGCGGTCTGGGTAGACTGAAACGGTAACAAAATTAAAATTGGAACTACAAAGAATATATTTAAGAAGTGTAACTATTCCAGATTACCAGTGGTTTTGGAGGTTGTCAAAAGTCAGCACTTGCGCCATCTGTACAGTAAGCTAGTAACTTGTAAACGAGAACGTGTAGAGAACGATTAGGATAAACTGACCTAAATCGTGAGTGACATAATACGTGATTCATGAGTAAATATCTTTTACATTAAGGATAAGTTTATTGATCAACAATTATAGATATAGGTATGAAATTTTTTCTAACTCATAATGTAACCATTAGTTTTGAAACTTCTATTCCATCTACATGGAACCATGCCATGATAAATGCCACTACCACCTTCTCTGCCGAAACTATTGAAATAGAATATGATAATAGCAGGAGACAAGCAGAAAACAGCCAATTATTGCGGTGTTATTTGCCGGCAGAGACAGTAGCTAAGCTCCACATCAGATATCGCCTTCACGTAAGATTGACATCACACCAATCTTGGAAGGATAATTCCTACATGATTCTTCCTCGTTTGGAGAGATCTACCAGCCGTAAAACCCAGTGATACACAGTAAAGCTAGAATTAAACTAACATACGAAACTTTATTCAACGTTCGCATAATAATACCTTAAGGGAGTTTTAACAGTTTTAAGGGTAAAGCCATTGTTAGTGAATTTGTCATAAAGGCAATCTATGAAATTGGCGGAACATTATTTTGTCATTGTTGAGCAGAGTGGCATCAAGTCGCTTGTGTGTGACGATATGTCGGGAGACAGTGTCAAACTAGTATTGTGGTACTGTGCAGGATGAGAATCTATTGTTGGTTGAATCCATCTACGATTTATTGTATGAGGTCTGGGCGTAGTGTGGTGTTGGAGTTGTTGGGTCTGAACTTATGAGGGTGAGAGTAGGATATTATTCTTCATTCTGTTGCTTATTAGTTTTTCAGGGTTTGGATACTGACGACAGAAGTGATACGGGGCGGTAGGAGGAGAGGTTAGGTAGTTTGTATCGTTTTAGGAGTGTGGTTATGTTTGTAGGGTTTTAGGAGTGAGGTTATGTTTGTAGGCGTCCAGATGTGAGGGATTTTGTGGCATCGTCAGCACGAATCGTAAAGATATCTGCGAGCGCTTGAGTTGCAATCAGGCCAACGAGTTTTATACGATAGTTTGATGTGTTGTTAGGGACAGTTACAGAAGCTTTGTTTAACTATTTTATTGCATTGCTTGTATCAGTGTGACCGGGATGGTCAATTTTTTTCTGGATGGACTTAGTATAGGTTTTCAATTACTTTTCTCTCTAGAGGAAGGATAAAAGCTGCATTTCCTTGGGTACTAATACGGGTCCCTGTGTCTGCACGCTGTGGGCCAGTTAGGGTCGGGATAGTCCGCTCAAACCCGAGTCCCGATAAAGCTGCAAATCGACTCATAAGGACTTTCGGACATGGGAAGTGATTCATTTGTTGTTTGCTGATGACACAGCACTGGTGCCAAATTCGAGTGAGAAACTGCAGAAGTTGATGACTGAAATTGGAAGCGTGTAAAAGGAGGAAGTTGAGAGTAAATGTGAATTAGAGCAAGGTTCTTATGTTTAGCAGCACAGACGGGCAGGTTAGTTAGAGCGTTAGTTTGAATGGAGAAAAGCTGGAGAATGTGAAGTCTTTTAGATATCTGGGAGTGGACTCGGTAGTTGATGAAGCCATAGAAGCTGAAGTGAGTCATGGGATTGGTGACGGAGGCGAAGGCTCAGGGAACGTTGAAGAATGTATGGAAAGAGAATTCATCTGGGAGGGCGAAAATGAGTGTTTCAAAGTATAGTAGTCCTAGTGATGTATGAATGTGAGAAATGGATTATACATAAGGCTGTGTGGAGGAGGGTAGACTTGCTGGAAATGAAATGTTTGTTAATATGTGATGTTAGCTGGATCGATCCTGGAACAGGAGGGTAAGATGAGGTAAATGAGTGACCAACATGGCATGTGCAAAATATGCCCGAGTCATAGCAATCTCGGCAGAGAGGAAAATAGAAAAAAAGCGAATATATCATTCAGAGCTGAACTGAGTTTTTGCAAACCTTTTTCTAAAAAAGAAAGATTTTGGGTAGAGTGAAAACTGAAAGGAGGAGAATTCCCCAGTGTCTTTGTTCTAGGGAAGAAGGAGGTATCATAACGGTCAATCTTCGTGTGACTTGTCTCCATAAAGAAACTACAGGAAGTATTAACCAGACGTGGGGCGTTGGTCCAAGTGCTGATGGCAGTGACACATGTAGACAGATCGTGGGAGCAACGGCCACAATGAAACCTATAGAACAAAGAGAGAGTAACAACTTCAGACGCCTGGATTCCAATCTGGTTAACAAAGACATGAGCAGTAACCCACCCTAATCATGTGAGCAGTATTTTCTGTTGGTGTCCCGACTGTATCCACACACAGAATATTCTCTGTGAAACCAATCTGAGACAACGTTAGCTGACTCATAATCCGTAAATAACTGACGAGTCTCTGAATGTCAGCCAGACATATACGTGCGCTTTGATATCTCCAGCTACTGAGACTTCAGTTTGAAATGTACTGATTTAGCTTCTTAGACGTCATAGTCAAACTATACAAACTAAAGAAACGAGTTATTTTAATCGTTACATCCCATTCCCCTCGTGATTACTTAATTATTTAATGTTTCTGTATTTGCTTATCTATCTATTGATATTCGATTCGCCGTATTCCCAATATTCGATTCGCCGTATTCCCAATATTCTATACTGAGGTCCAGGTAGCGTTACCCTAGCACATCTTAAGGTCTGGTCACTACCCGCCCCTCTTACGTCACTTGTTCCTCAAAAAATCTTCCTCCTGCTTCTTGAAGTGATTCCTGCCTCTCTTTACCTAATAAGTTACTCGCAGACGCTCCATCAGTCCATACTTTCCTTCTATATAACCACAGAATATTTTCTCCCTCCGCGCGAACAACCTCTCCAGGTACCACACCTCACTCTTTTTAATCTACATTTCACTCTAATCACTTTCATCCTCCAGCACAATTGTCAAGAAATCATCTCCATCGTTTAGGATCTCGCAGGTATACTGTTACTTCATTACTATGATTCACTCCCACACATCAGAGTAGGCACACACTCAACCAGTCATACGCTCCTAGCATAGCTCACCTCACCAACATAGTCCCCATCTGTTGATATACATTCTCATGTTTAAGCATCTGTTCTGCCGTCCACAGAAATCAGAAAAGAATCTCATTCATTTGTCTGAAAACCTTAACTCTGTTCAACACTTGACCATTTTGATATATTTTAGTGTGAACTTTCCTTTTATTTCAGACATAACGCCTCTTTTCTATTGTCAGCTTTCCCCAAACAATTTTTCTCTCTCTTCACTCTACTAAAGCTGTTAACAGCACCCAATGGTAAGTGTGGGAATCCAACTATAGGTACAGTATTGTGCACTTACAGCTTATTCAACCTTCATGCGCTCTTATTCTATCCTCGATCTCGTTCTTTATTGCACAACTAACTACAACCTCAAACAATTTCCTGTAACGATTCACTGTCAATTGCAGAAACCTTCCAGATCCCTCTTCACTCCCGTCCACAACCATAACCTACTCACTCATTCCACAGTTTGTCCCGACACGCTACGCTCTTTGGAAAATGATCCTTCACCATTTTCTTCAGTTGTCAGTCAGACTGTGTTTACCTAACTTATGTACAGACCACTCCTACCTACTCTCTGATATCCGATTCCCGTGTCAAATGTATCTTTAAAAACGCTGCTGTTTTCTAGCTGACGACCTCACTATACAAGATCTGGTCAAAGTCTCTCGCCTTCAAAAAAGAATATACTTAAAGCAAAATTCTCATTTGCTTTCACCTCTGCTTTCAAAATTATATATATATATATATATATATATATATATATATATATATATATATATATATATATATTTATATTTCATCTCAGCTTCACTCTACCATACACCTCCCCGCTGCACTTACTATCTCACAGTACATCACTCTCGTGGTTATCTTGACCTATTTGCCTTCATATACAGGCACGGTTAACTAGATCCCTCGAATCCCGTTGTGTGAAGGACCATTTCCACGAGATCATTAATATGATATCAACTTCCCCACCTCCCCATTATCTAGTCCACTCCTTATGCCTCACCACACTTCACCTCTAACACTGTATGTATATCATAGTATTGTATCTTCCCTCTAAAGTTCAGTTTTCTCCTCCAAGCTACCTCGCCCCCTAAAACCCAGCCATGTACAGTGGTGTACATGACATCATGAAAAGTAATAATTTGGGGATCTTGGTGAAACTTTGACTGTAGCCCACGGCGTCTTCAAGGCATTTGACTGAGTGCGGTGTGAATCTTCGCTTTGTAAATTTCCTTTCACTGGCTTCTCTGCTTCCCTATGTCCTCTTCTGCATAACTTCCACTTCAATAAAGCCGTTGCTGTGGTCGTTGATGGATCGATATCTTCTTCCTGTCTTAATGATGATGGTTACGTCTTATGGTCTGGATGTCTTCCATCTCTCCACTCATGATCATTTGTGTACAACAACTACACTCATCCACTCTTACGACCATAGTTCTGCTCTTCACACTTCAACTCACTGTCCATCCCCTCTCCACCCCCACCCCAACACCCTCCCCCAACCCATCCCACCCCCACCCCCATCCGGCCGCACTATTATCTTTTTATTTTTCAATGTGTCTCACACTGAACATCTTTTTTTCTTCGAACCTGTTCCACATCTCGGAATGGAAGAGCACTATCCATGTTGATTTGAACGGTACAAAGACGCATGTCTACCCACATATGTCCACTTAAATATTAATTGTTTTTTTACCACCAATTTTGAAAACATTAAAGTTAGCTGTGTGATGACACAAACATGTCAGCCATAAGCGTAGCCACCTCTTCATTGAGGACGCCCCACATAGTGAATAGTGCATCATTTTGTTTTGCCAAAATCGGGATGTGTTGATTATACGTAAGCGCTGCAATCATTTAGTCTCGTGAGCCCCTGTTACATACGTAGCCTTTATGGAGTACTGCTCATATATCTTCTTCCACACACTTCTCTCAGGAATAGTGAAATCAAAAGCCAATTGTCTCGGAAATTCTCCTACTCTCACCTCTCTCTTTTAAACATCCTTATCCATGTGTTATGAAGGTGTTGTCATCTCTCGTTCTGCAGTATTATTTAGCGCTATTTCTCTCTCGACCTTCCATCGTCTGTCTCAGCCACTGAGACTCAGATCTTCAGCACTCGTCTGGCTGCTGTATCCCTTAGTTTTCGTGTAGAGACCAACTGCACGAAAATTGACCGTCATGATACCACCTGTTATGATACCACCTGTTATGATACCACCTATGATACCACCTGTGATACCACCTGTTACGATACCACCTGTTATGATACCATCTGTTGTGATGCCATCTGTTGCGATACCATCTGTTATGATACCATCTGTATATCTCGCATAGGAAAGCTGCAGACATTTCCATCTTCTTTTTATCTACTTCAAAAGCTCGTATTTTTGAGAATCAATTCTATAAACAATTTTCTGGCCCATCGCCTCCCATCCATTCAGTAGCGACTGCACCCTCCACTCTGCGCAGTCTCCTCCACACTGACCTGTTCTATGCCTGGAACGCCAATCGCGCTCATGGTAACCCAATACCCTTGATTCAATACCCTTAATTTAGCACCCTTGATTCAATACCTTTGATTCAACACCTTGATTCAATACCCTTGATTCAACATTTTGATTCAACACCCTTGATTCAATACCTTTGATGCAACACCTTGATTCAATACCCTTGATTCAACACCTTTGATTCAAAACCCTTGATTCAATACCTTTGATTCAACACCTTGATTCAATACCCTTGATTCAACACCTTTGATTCAACACCCTTGATTCAATACCTTTGATTCAGTACCTTGATTCAATACCTTTGATTCAACATCTTGATTCAATACCCTTGATTCAACACCTTGATTTTAATCTCTCCTTTTTCTTCTGGGTTCTTCCTACCGCTGTCCTCTACTTGGCGGTCTTACGGGCCGTGTGTGGCTACTGTTTGTGTTACGGAGAGAGAGACTTACATCCGTGTTGCCCTGTCTCTTAAACTAAATGTGTTTACCATTATCTTAAAACACACACACACACACACACACACACACACACACACGTCAATCTCAGCCATAATCGGTTTAACAAGAAAATGAGTTTACCGAAGCCTACGAAATCAACTTATGACACAACGAATGTATTTTGCACGTCATGCCCAAGTCACTCTCTCTCTCTCTCTCTCTCTCTCTCTCTCTCTCTCTCTCTCTCTCTCTCTCTCTCTCTCTCTCTCTCTCTCTCTCTCTCTCTCCGTTTTCATTCTCCCCCATTTTCACTCCATTTGCATAAAACACAACCTCTTCTATTCTCTGCTGTAACTCTAGCATTTTGTGTCTCCCATCTCTACCATCGCCTCGTCCTTGATACGCAGCTCTGCCTGACCTTTATCGTAATCATCCCTTCATCTATTTTTTCCCTTTGATCCTCTGGCAGTTCATAACTTTCCAATGAATCCCATTCACGTTCTCGCCATCTTGACTATAACTCACACTAGTCGTAAGGGGATTGGTGTTTAGAGTAAATATCACACAGTGTTGCCGGCTACCTCACACAGATACGCAGAAATGCATTTCATTCCTTCTTTCTCATCTCTAGTGCCCTATTCCAAAATGACAGCATTCAGTTTTTCTTTTTCTTCTTTCAGCTAAACCGCACCATTCAGTTATCATTTCTCTCTTTTATTCTCATCACAGATACACCACTTAATCATATCTTTGTGTCTCTCATCCTGATCACTTATTCAGTTATCCCTTTTCTCTCTCACACAACCACATCATTTACCTATCATTTCCTCTCACACTAAGTTCATCATTCAATTATTCATGTCCTTTCTGCACCCTCCTGTACATTAACCGTAATATAGACCACCAGATCTATATCAACCCTCTCAAACCTCTCACCATTCGTTATCCAGTACAGTCAATATATTTCATTCCCTCAATGAAAGAAACGAAGAAAATGAGACACTCCTTAAACAATTTCTTAATTCTAGTATCTTCGTCACACACCATCGATCCACTTGTGGAGTAAGGAAGAGAATCACGTCCTTGTGTGTATTTTTCTTGGTACAAAATTCTACCTTTCTTCAGTTAAAACATACAGGAGGGTGAGAGGTGTGCAAGGAATGGAGTGAATTAGAACGATGTGGTATACCGAGGTCGACGTGCTATCAATGGACTGAACCAGGGCATGCGAAACGTCATTGGGGCATGGATGTGGATAGGGAGCTGTGGTTTCGGTACATAATGAATGACAGCTAGAGACTGAGTATGAACGAATGTGGCCTTTTTTTATCTGTTTTCCTGGCGCTACCTCGCTAAAGCAGATGGTAGCGATGCTGTTTCATATATATATATATATATATATATATATATATATATATATATATATATATATATATATATATATATATATATATGAAGGTCTTGGAGAGAGGAGAAGGTCTGGAGTGTGCTGGCAGGAGGAGGGGGACCTGCTTTTTCGCTCATTCTTCAGTTGTGTTGATATACAAGACAACGTCGTAATTTTCTCCTGGCGTTAGCCTCTCTCAGCGTCCGTGGCTCATGACAAACACATGAACTAAATATTCCTGGCATCTCATTACCCGCCGGGAAGTAAACCACGTTGCCTTATTTTCCGCCGCATTAGATTTTTGCATTTCCAGATTTATGACCTTATTACAGGGGGAAATAATCGTGTCTTCGGTGACCGTCCATTAACCAGAGAACATGGGATGACGTGAGGTGAGCACCATGGAGGAAGCGGAAGCTGATGAATTAAAAAAACTTGAAGTAAATCGGGAATAAATCGAAACCCAAACTCACCAATTTATTTTCTTTGGGATAATAAAGCGATAACCTAAACTACCAGATGATGTGAGAGGATGTAAAACAGATTTTTGTACCCACTGCCATACTTTCATTGACAAGAAGGCATAATGCTGGCCCACTAGCATTAATCCATTCGTACAGAGAATACCTATATACTCACCCACTAGTCTTACCCCGATGATGATAATGCTTTATGTGGACATCTTGGCTCTAAATGACACGCGGAACTATAAGAATTGCCCTAAAAATGATAGGGTGATACGCAGTCTTTCTCCAGAGGCAATACAGTGATATGTGGATCGACTACCGCTGCTCCAGTGAGAGGAAGGAGATATGCTGAACTATTAGCCCTATAGCAAAATCAATAAGGCGATATGTGGATATAATGTCAATATTCCACTGAAAATATATAGACTTCCAGTCCCTGTGGCTTCACTCAAGTGACAGCAACGCAAACTAAACCGCTCGTAGTCCTGCTAGTGATATTTTGGAAGCAATACTTCAGTGGTCATAAAGCAAAATGGGAACTTACGAAATTCATTCCACTGATAAATATAGCCAAATATGAGCATACTATCATTCATCCGCTGATATCAGAATGCGTCCCACAGGCAGCATGGTGGCGACGTGGTCAATACGAAGATTAATACAATACCGAGAAAAATGCATTTCTTGATATGATAGTTACGTGACATCACGAAATCATAACCCGTAATTAACACCACAAGGACATTAGCGTGATTGAAATAGCGATTTCTTTGATATACAGAAATCTTTTGCACATACACAGAGCATATATATATATATATATATATATATATATATATATATATATATATATATATATATATATATATATATATATATATATATATATATATCTTTTCTTTCTTTCATACTATTCGCCATTTCCCGCCTCAGCGAGGTAGCGTTGAGAACAGAGGACTGGGCCTCTGAGGAAACATCCTCACCCGGCCCCCTTCTCTGTTCCTTCCTTTGGAAAAAAAAAAAAAAAAAAGAGGGGAAGATTTCCGGCCCCCCGCTCCCTTCCCTTTTAGTCGCCTTCCACGACACGCAGGGAATACGTGGGAAGTATTCTTTCTCCCCTATCCCCAGGGATATATATATATATATATATATATATATATATATATATATATATATATATATATATATATATATATATATATATATATACATATATATATATATATACATATATATGTATGTATATATTGCTCGCATTTTCCCGCTTTAGCGAGATAGCGCCAGGAACAGACGAAGAACGGCCACATCCACTCACATCCATTCTCTAGCTGTTTACAAACCTTTTCATGGTTTACCTCCGACGCCTCCCATGCCCTGGTTCAGTTCACTGACAGAATATCGACCCCTGTACACAACATCGTTCTAATTCACTTTCTACCCTGTACACCTTTCACCCTCCTACATGTTCAGGCCACGATTACAAAAAGTCTTTTTTACTCCATCCTTCCATATCCAATTTGGTCTGCTCGTTCTCCTTATGTATATCCATATTAATCTACTTACTTATCTATCTATCTATCTATCTATCTATCTATCTATCTATCTATCTATGTCTCCCTTCCGTTTCTACGGTTCCATTCGTTGCCAGGTCCGCTCCTAAGCATATAAAACACTTCACATCCTTCAAGTTTTCTCCATCTAAAATTACACCCGAACTAACCTATCAGCAGAGAGTATCGGGTAGTTTGAAACTTGGCAACTTGTTAGAGGAGATTTTTGCTTTACGATAACATCAAGAGTGTTCACAACAACACGAACTTACACAGACTCCCACAGCATGAAATGAGAACTTAACATTGCACTATGTCTTTCGGAGTTGCACTGTGTGGCGCTCGTCTGGGAAGCGTTCACGTAATCGGATGTCTATCGCACTGTTGCGACAGACGACTCTCTGCCTGATGTCATATACCTGTCTTGCATCATCATCATCATGACCCCTGATATGTGATAGGCATTTTATTAGTGCCTTCAGGAACACAGAACTTACCCTGCATATTGCTTGTGTTTTTTACTGGTTGTTTGTGCAAATTACACTCGGTAATCATACTGTCGACATCATAGCTTGATTCACTACCAGTTAGTAAGCGTTTAACTGAGCGTTTTCTTTAAACGTTTGTGTGCGTGAATTATTGAAACACGTATATTGTATATTCGTATGGCCATTACTAGAAGTAAATGAAGGAAACGTAATGATCAGTAACGACTTAAATTAAGCCAAGCATTACGTACATACATAGAGCAAAGCAATCATGCATAGATGGATGTACAAAGAAAAAACAAAAATCATAGGTCTTATAGCATAAAGAAAATTCTTTAAAACGAAAGACGACAGTACTAAGTTTCCACGATCATCTTCGTCTGATCTCATTTGGAATTGATTTACGGTTCTAATCACCAAACTTTATAATCGAGAACGGAACACTCGAACGAACACAAAGAAAAGCTACAAAACTTATTTGTTGTTCATAAGCCTTGCGAGGAAAGATTCACTGACCTAACTTTGTTTTCTTTGAAACGAAAATTCCAGCATATTTGACAGAACATTTCAGATTATCAAACAGTTTCGACAGCATAGCTTTACAATTTTTTCCTTTTAGAATAACAATAACCAGTAATAAATATATGAGGTTAAAGGAGAGTATATGCTAACACAAACACAAGCAAATTTGTTTTTCTTGTATTCTTGTATTTATCTAGGCAGTAGCTCTAGAACACGTCAATAAACCATCACCAAATACCCTTGCAGTGATGACGACCATCAATACAGTCAGATCATGGCCAAACAAATACATTCAATGACGTTGATAATAATCAGCCATTGATCCTATTTATAAAACACAAATATGACATAGATGTATTTCAACTCTTCTTTTTATCCAACAGTAACCTCTTCTCCAGAGTGTCTACCGGTTGAAGGAAGATCAGAATGTGTTTCCCATTCACATTTTCTAACCAAGTGACCACGTCATTAAGTTCTCTGTCTCAAAGCGTCGATATTCCTTACTGCCAGCTGATGTGCATACCTGATGGAGTGATGGCAGGGGAGGATCGTGGTGAACGATCTATATAGCATGAAGATGTATAGATGCAGATACTGTCTTCCAGCAGATGGCCTTGTCTTATACTATCATTTCATCTACTGTCTGTCCTTCTAACGTGCTTCCACTTAGACAAAGACTGGAAGTCATTCTCATTTTCAATTCTTATGCACACAAGCTAGACTCTGGCTACAGATCGCTTCAAAATGAAAGAATAAACTCCGTAATAATACTGAGTAAATCCTTCATGTTGTAGCATATTCTAACATCATAAACCTCAAATTCAAGCATGAAATATTCAGACTTCGATTTGCACAGAGATTAGAATATTCGTAAGAATGTGGTTGTCTGAGACGCACATCACTCTGTTCAATTTCCATTGAAACACACACACACACACATACACACACTCACACACACACACACACACACACACACACACACATACACACACACACACACCAGGCTAAGGCTGGGGTGTGTGCGTATGTACATACATGCATAAGAGTAGGGATATGATACATTTATACAAGGGTAAGAGACGGGGCAACACTATTATATAACTCTCTCCCTGTGACACACAACTAATGATAAATGAATGAGGTTTAAGGAGACCGTATCTCAACACCAACATAAGGAAATGTTTTGTTTTCTTATTTCATCTAATTTTCTTTTAAGTAGTATGAATATTTTGTGTGCAGAATGAGTATCTAATCTGAAGACACAAGACGAAGATGCGGGACCTCATGAGAGAGACCAAGAGACTTACTCACTTCCTACTCATTCTATCCTCAAGAGGTTCATAAAGCACTCAGAGGACTAACCCCCTTTGAAATATCTGTCATGTTATTATCGCAACATGAACAAAACTCGAAGACAAAGTCACATCAGAAAGAAACATGAAAGTGAAAACGAAATAGATGAAGATAAGAGATACTAGACTCACAAAGTTGAATTATATATTTCATACATATGACTGACGTAACTTGGAAGATATGATAACAAAGTGAAAGCAAATTGATACCCAAGCGATACGATTACAAGAATTATCAGGCTATGACATGAATCAAAGTAGGAAGTATGATCATATAACAAGTGCCACTCGCATTGTCATCTAGCAGGTGGCGTCTTCTGGGAGAATTAAAGATGCAGAAGCTCGTACGCCTTCCAATGGAAGGTACTGGAAAGTTAATGATGGCGGGTCGAAGGGCTTCCAGTATTCATAGCCTCCAGGTGCGATTTCATAGCTTGGCATTTAAGATCTTAAACCTGAAGTTACACGCCGTGTGATCCAATACATGTACACGCTCTCTTATGGAGGCAAAGGATGAAGGACAATTACTCAGTATCGGGATTTATATGTCTGGTACGTATGTACGTACCTACCTAAGTACACGTCCGTGCACGAGCAGCAAGCCTTGTGTCCTTATATCTTTAGTTCTCGAGACCGATTTATGGAAACTTTGTTTGGTAGAAACTCGTCACATCTCTCAAGCGTCAATAACAGACATCAACAGGACATGAACTTAATCCATTCGTGACTAACTGAACCTCTGACATTGGGGGAAAGAAAATATCGAAACTGCTACGCGAATTTCTTTTTCCCGAAGTTTCGGGAAAAAAAAATGTAGAATCGTAAGCAAAAAGTATAGTACGTGTCTCAGCTCCAAGATGAACTGTGCCAATATACACGCACGAAATGTAAGTCTTAATTGAGCGGTCGGACGAAAAGCAATCTTAGAGGTCGAGTCTCTGAAGACTGTCATTGATCTACAACAGGACAGTTACTTAGGAATCATCACTCACGCCACTCCTCAGCCATAACACGGGTGTGTTGAATCACTCCAGCCGTGACTCCAAATTGAATAAAGAAACCTCACACTTGGAGCTACAGACAGAGGGGGCACGCTACGCCCATCAATATCATCTTTCCGTGGACTCCCTCGAGATGCCGTGAGAAAAATTCTCACGGGTTAGTTACAGCTTGTGACTGATCCTGAAGTACATACCAGAATGAATAGACTTAAAAAAGTTGCACGAAAGGTTATGTGCAGACCAATGTAAAAGAGTTCACTGACATCAGAATGTTTCAGTAAAAGTTAACAAAATACATACAGGAAAAAAAAGTGTGCATAGGTAGGCTTGTACTGGAAATACTGCTAAGCGTCCGGTGATTGTTCTCAATGCTCTCTTTCGTGTGGTTTGTAGTTTTGTTATTCTTAGAAAGGATGGGTGACTAGCACAGCTCAGAGTAAGGCGGATGTATCGTTTATAAAGGATCGTTTGGTGAAAAGAATGAGGATGTCTTTCTTCTTGTCTTGAGCTGGTGCCAGGGAATGTTATGAGGGGATATTGCTTATGGACTTTGAGTTGACGTTCATGAATATGTGGTGATTAGATGTCACGGATATATCTTACGTGATGCCTAGTTTGGTTGGTATTTCGTCATATGGAAGTGGACTGAGTCATCCTAAATGTAGGTCTGTAGGTTGGATTCACATTAGTAAGGGGATTTAGAGTTTTACAGTTGATGTCTGTGGGTATGCGGTCATTCTGTTTTGAACAAAACAGCTTTCTGCTTCTGTGATATAACGCCGCATGTTTAACGTTGCTTGTGTAGACCTGAGTTGCTGTGGTGCACGTGTGAAGTGGCCTGCATGTGAGAGGATGTTAAGACTGTGGTATGTGAGGGGTGGAGGGAGATTACTAAGGATGAGACTGAGGAGGGTAAGAGAAAGATGACCTCCTGGAGAACTGCATTGCAGAGCGTGGGTCTTAGAGGCATGGCCTTTGTGGATGACATCTGGCAGCTGGCTATGAAGTTGGTCAGTGATCTTTCTTTTTAGAATGGTGTTTTGAAGCATCTCTTGTGCGATGGCTTGTCTGGAGGACGGTGTCTGATGCTTTGCTGAGGTCTGTTAACACTAAGTACTCGCAGCACAGGGGTTCAAAGCCAAGCAAAATGAACCTTGTGAAGCTTTCATGTTGTGAATCACACACTAGTATGTTAGGGACTACTGCAGTTTTCTACACTGCAGTGCCTGGATTTATGAAGATAAAGAGAAAAGAAAATATGACCACCTGTTACAGAAAGCTGGAAAACGTTACCAGAACACTGAACATTATTGTTTTCGCTATCTACCGTAGATCACTTTTGAAAGGAAAGTCAGGACTTAGATAAATCTAATGGCTATGTCCAAGTACGTATCAACCTCTAGATATTCTGTGAATGTGACACTCTAGATAAAGGTTAGCATTTTGATATCATTCGCATATGTAAGATTTGCATCACACACTCCAGATCTAATATTCAGTTACATTGTCTTTTCTGACAGAATAACATATCAGTAATGATACAATAGGTCATTTAGAATAACCTCTATCTACGATTTGTGAAAGAATGATTTTAAAGGATCTGCATGTCGTACATTCATACTAACCCCAAATCTTCTTGTTTCATCCAACAAACTTATGAATTACGAAGTTATCAGCAACTTGATGTGCTTTCGTTGCAAGGATTGCCTTACTTGTGTCCCTCATAGAATCAGTCTTCCTATTGCGTTTATTTCAAGACATTCATCTAGAAACCATTTCAACATAAGTTGTCTCTTCGTACAGAAGCGTTGGTCAGTTTGGCCAACATTCTATCTTCTCAACCAATTTTTTCTTATCTGATCTGTTTCATCCATTTAATCCCACATATGTAGCTGAAACCAATTACTCTACCATACATGAATACAAGGAGACTCACATTTAGCTTTTGATAGGAGTCAACTACGGCATAACGGAACTGTAAACAAATATTGGCACTGCTGGGGGAAATTACACCCTTCTCTCCTCGCACCGAATTTCACGCATAAGAAAAATAGGAAGGGAATCCAATCCCATCTATCCAGTGTGTTTAATGGTTGTCGTTACTCACCATACTTTTTAGGGCTACAAAAATACGAACATAGTCTATAGTTTACATGTCATGCAATCTCTCTCTCTCTCTCTCTCTCTCTCTCTCTCTCTCTCTCTCTCTCTCTCTCTCTCTCTCTCTCTCTCTCTCTCTCTCTCTCTCCATTCACTGACTGATGCAACAGGGCCTACAACAAACGGTTGCAGTTTAGCCAAGACACATACAGTTAATAGAATATCGTATGGGAATTTGTTTGAACTTCCCTAGTTAGAGTATGTGTAATAATACCCTTCGTCTCACATGCATGAGGAACGGGGTTTAGACCGGTCAAAAGCCATCAGGCTCACATTACCAGCTGCGAGCATTTTACATGACCTTACTGTCTAAACATAGAGGTATTATGAACATGAATGTGGGGCATTGGAACGCGCACTTTCATAGAACACATAATGCCCTTCAACATTAAGGACTAGAACCCGGGACTTGTCCGTGCTGGTGGGAACGCTAACCGCTCGGCTATGATAGCCTCGAATAGGGAAATGACTGTTCGATGACAAGTAATCGAATTGTAATGTGAGCCTAATAGGATTTAACCAGTCTAGATTCCGTTGCTTATGGACGTGAGATGAAGAGTATTCGACTACGTGTAATCGAATGGTCATTTCCTATTAGGGGCGATTATGGCCGGGCGGTTAACATTCCCAACTACTATACGAAGGTCCCGGGTTCGAGTCCTTGATTTTGGAGATCATTATGTGTTCTATGAAAGTACCCGTTCATATGTACTGTATTCGTATATATATATATATGTATATATATATATATATATATATATATATATATATATATATATATATATATATATATATATATATATATATATATATATATATATATATATATATATCCCTGGGGATAGGGGAGAAAGAATACTTCCCACGTGTTCCCTGCGTGTCGTAGAAGGCGACTAAATGGGGAGGGAGCGGGGGGCTGGAAATCCTTCCCTCTCATCATTTCTTTTTTTTTAATTTTCCAAAAGAAGGAACAGAGAAGGGGGCCAGGTGAGGAATATTCCCTCAAAGGCCCAGTCCTCTGTTCTTAACGCTACCTCGCTAACGCGGGAAATGGCGAATAGTTTGAAAGAAAAAAAAAGATATATATATATATATATATATATATATATATATATATATATATATATATATATATATATATATATATATATATATATATATATATATATATATATATATATATATATATATATATATATATATATATATATATATATATATTTAAAGCATGAAAAAGGCAAAGGGGATAAAAGTCAGCGCTCAAATTAGCAGAGGTATAAGTTTGTTGAGTATTACTGGGAAATTATAAAGGGAGGGTATTGATTGAGAGGGTGAAGGCATGTACAGAGCATCAGATTGGGAAAGAGCAGTGTGGTTTCAGAAGTCGTAGAGGATGTGCGGATCAGGTGTTTGCTTTGAAGAATGTATGTGAGAAATACTTAGAAAAGCAAATGGATTTGTATGTAGCATTTATGAATCTGGAGAAGGGATATGGTAGAGTTGATAGAGATGCTCTGTGGAAGGTATTAAGAATATATGGTGTGGGAGGCAAGTTGTTAGAGGCAGTGAAAAGTTTTTATCGAGGATGTAAGGCATGTGTACGTGTAGGAAGAGAGGAGAGTGATTGGTTCTCAGTGAATGCTGGTTTGCAGAAGGGGTGCGTGATGTCTCCATAGTTGTTTAATTTGTTTATGGATGGGGTTGTTAGGGAGGTGAATGCAAGAGTTTTGGAAAGAGGGGCAAGTATGCAGTCTGTTGTGGATGAGAGAGCGTGGGAAGTGAGTCAGTTGTTGTTCGCTGATGATACAGCGCTGGTGGCTGATTCGGGTGAGAAACTGCAGAAGCTGGTGACTGAGTTTGGTAAAGTGTGTGAAAGGAAAAAGTTGAGAGTAAATATGAATAAGAGCAAGGTTATTAGGTACAGTAAGGTTGAGAGACAAGTCAGTTAGGAGGTAAGTTTGAATGGAGAAAAGCTGGAGGAAGTGAAGTGTTTTAGATATCTGGATGCGGATTTGGCAGCGGATGGAACCATGGAAGCGGAGGTGAATCATAGGGTGGGGGTGGGGGGGGGGGGGCGAAAGGTCTGGGAGCGTTGAAGAATGTGTGGAAGTCGAGAACGTTATCTTGGAAAGCAAAAATTGGGTATGTTTGAAGGAATAGTGGTTCCAACAATGATATATGGTTGCGAGGCGTGGGCAATAGATAGAGTTGTGCGTAGGATGGTGGATGTGCTGGAAATGAGATGTTTGAGGACATTATGTGGTGCGAGGTGGTTTGATCGAGTAAGTAATGAAAGGGTAAGAAAGATGTGTGGTGGTAGAAAGAGTGTGGTTGAGAGAGCAGAAGAGGGTGTTTTGAAATGGTTTGGTCACATGGAGAGAATGAGTGAGGAGAGATTGACCAAGAGGATATACGTGTCAGAGGTGGAGGGAACGAGGAGAAGTGGGAGTCCAAATTGGAGGTGGAAAGATGGAGTGAAAAAGATTTTGAGTGATCGAGGCCTGAACATGCAGGAGGGTGAAAGGCGTGCAAGGAATAGAGTGAATTGGAACGATGTGGTATACCGGGGTCGACGTGCTATCAGTGGATTGAACCAGGGCATGTGAAGCGTCTGGGGTAAACCATGGAAAGTTGTGTGGGGCCTGGATGTGGAAAGGGAGCTGTGGTTTCGGCGCATTATACATGACAGCTAGAGACTGAGTGTGAACGAATGTGGACTTTGTTGTCTCTTCCCAGTGCTACCTCGCGCGCACGCGGGGGGTAGGGGGTGCCATTTCATTTGTGGCATGGTGGAGGCGAGAATGGATGAAAACATGTATGAATATTTACATGTGTATATATGTATATGTCTGTGTATGTATATGTATGTATACGTTGAATTGTATAGGTATGTATATGTGCGTGCGTGGGCGTTTATATTCATACATGTGTATGTGGGGGGATTGGGCCATTCTTTCGTCTGTTTACTTGCGCTGCTTCGCTAACGCGGGAGACAGCGACAAAGTATAATATGTAAATATATGTATATACTCCTTGTATTACTGGTAATCGTAAGCTCATAAAAACCGGAAAGAAAAAAGGTTTATACATTAATCAGGATAACTTAAAACACAGCAGTATAGACCACTGGAAATGATACAGCACAGTTCTGTGGCTCTGGCGTCAGCCGGAGAAAATGCTGATCAGCATCTGAATATGATCTAAATGTATAATGAGCGCATCACTTACCATACCGAATACTAGGTCAGCTTTTGAGGCAAATACCTTTGGAGCCGTAGTGGGTCTGGGTTTAGCTGGCGGACGGAGGGTGGGAGGTGTGTGTCGTGTGTTGTGGGTCAGGTGTTTTGTCTTGAGGAGCTGATGTGTTAGGTTGAATCCTCTCCAAGTGTGACCGGTTTTTTTTTATACCTTCGTTACTGACAGATAAGGTTGGGTTTTTTCTTTTTTTTTTCAGAGCAACTAGTGAATTATGGACTCTCTCTCTCTCTCTCTCTCTCTCTCTCTCTCTCTCTCTCTCTCTCTCTCTCTCTCTCTCTCTCTCTCTCTCTCTCTCTCTCTCTCTCTCTCTCTCTCTCCGGTCTCTATAGCCCATACGCTTTATGTTTTCTTTCACTTTCTTTGTCTCTTTTGTCTCCTCCTCTGCGTCTCTCACATCTCTCCCTATACCCGTCATAGCTTCACCGTCACTGACACAGTAACTCAGTATGCTTCAGTGAAACTGTCCTATACCACGAGCGTGGCTTTATGAATCTCTCTCTCAGATTGCATTATCTAGACCTCTGGCATCAGTTATATTCCTGAAGAGCGTTTTTGCTGTCCATTTGCTGTCTATTTGCTGTCCATTGTTTATCCTGATAACAATCATTCCAGAGAGAGAGAGAGAGAGAGAGAGAGAGAGAGAGAGAGAGAGAGAGAGAGAGAGAGAGAGAGAGAGAGAGAGAGAGAGAGAGAGCACCCAAGACTATAGTTTGAAATCAGGCAGCGTTCAACGTAGGACGTAGGAATATGTGTGTGTGTGTGTGTGTGTGTGTGTGTGTGTGTGTGTGTGTGTGTGTGTGTGTGTCTGTGTCTGTGTGTGTGTGTGTGTGTGTGTGTGTGTGTGTGTGTGTGTGTGTGTGTGTGTGTGTGCACTGAATCACAACAACACTTGTGTGGGTGACACGGAAAGAAATGCGTCACGTACGTAAAGTTGACCTCCACTGAAGTGTTAGCTCACTGCGCCACCCAGACTATAGCCCTTCTTAGCGTCACTCTCCTCCTCCCTCGAGACCGAATCTCCCGCACCGAGACTGTTCCGTATTACGAACGAAGCTTCAGAACCTCTCCTACATATTCCATATTTCCCCGACCCTCACCATTAGGCTGATATAACCATACCATACATACTAATGTACTGAACCTCCTCCTGGTGACTACCACCACATCTCACACACTGAGTGACCAGGTAAGGGGGCAAAGTTCCCCCCATGCCCACCCCAGTAGATAGTGACTGGGCTTTGGAGATGTGGAGGGAAACGCTCGTTCGAAACGACACGTTCCAGGGGCCATAGCCCCTTGCTTGCGTCGGGGGTCGTCGTGTACTAGTGTTTGAGGAGGTTGCTGGACTGGCGTAACTGGCGAAGTTTTCCAGGCCGCTACGACACGCAGGGAATATTGACGAGCGCTGATGGGGTGGAGGGTGGGGTGTGGAGTGGGGGTGGGGGGGTGTGGGGGTGGGGGTGGGGGTGGGGGGGTTCTTAATGGATCCATCAACTGTCTCACGAGTTATGAAATGACCGCGTTAGGCCTCCCCTCTCTGCTATTTCACCTCCATTTTCACACCCCTCTCAACCCTCCCCCACTTCCTCCCCTCCTTCACACACACACACACACACACACACACACACACACACACACACACACACACACACACACACCTTCTCCTTGAACAACTCATATCCACTATTGTTACTCCCATCATCCCACAACCTTTTTTTCAAATCCCTTTTTTTTCCCTAGTTTTTTTTTTCTCTCACTCCTCCCCTCTCCTTCCCGTGCAACCACACTCTCCCTCAGGAACTGCCACCCTCTCTCTCTCTCTCCCGCCTCTGCCCCGGCGCCTCTCTTCCCTCTCATTCATCCCAAGAGACCCGAAAATCTTCAGAGGTGTTTTCCATATTTATGAAGACACAGAGGGGAGGTGGGACGACATTACCTCTTTGAATAATGAATAACATCGATCCCCCCCCCCCTTCACCCTACCACCAACCCCCCCCTAACCAGATCACATTATTTGGGGAGCTCTTATTATTGGCAGAAATGCCAGCTGGAGCAGGTCGTTGGCAACTGGGAATTACGTTGCTGGTTGTGTGTTTGTGTGTGTGTGTGTGTGTAGAGAGAGAGAGAGAGAGAGAGAGAGAGAGAGAGAGAGAGAGAGAGAGAGAGAGAGAGAGAGAGAGAGAGAGAGAGAGAGAGAGAGAGACAATTGTATGAAAATGGAGACTGACATTTTGTAAAACACTAAAAGACAGTAGGAGGGAGCGTAATGCGGCTGCACCAGTGGGCAAAGAACGAAAGAGTAAATAAGGAGTTGGAGGAGAGGAGAAGAGGAGAAGGGGAGATAGAAAAAGAGAGTGAGAGAGTTACATAGATACAAAGTTACACAGAGACACAGATTATGCATTCCCATGGCCCAAACGAGGAGGTCTGGCCTTTGCACTACTTAAATGAAGACAAAGGATAAAAAATGGAAGGCAGGCCCCTTAAAAGCAGTCATAGAAAAGGATAGAAAAGCAATAGCTCTCTCCCCACCCTCCACTCCCTCTGGAAAACAGGTAGAAAAAAAATACCTTGCAGGATTGATATTCCGAAAGGAAATTTTGATAGGAAAGTCCTTAGGTAGAATGAACATGAATATATCATGCACTCCTTCACTTTATGTTATAAAGACAATAGTGAGGATAAACTAGACCTACAGCCTCTCGACTGATGTTGGAGAAGGATACGATAATTTCCCCTTGACATCTTAAAGCAGGTGACATGGGTTAATCAATGTTGGTGTGTTACCGTAACATGGCAAGAGAGAGAGAGAGAGAGAGAGAGAGAGAGAGAGAGAGAGAGAGAGAGAGAGAGAGAGAGAGAGAGAGAGAGAGAGAGAGAGAGAGAGAACCTCTTTTGTAGAATCATGACCTTGCTCTTCTATATTTGACTAATTAGGGGTTCTGTTAACACATTGGTAGAAATTGGGAACGAGAATTGTTTTTGAGAAGGTGCTAATTATGATTATAAGCTTGAAGGAAGATATGATTAAGAAGGTAATTGAATCACTACGTAAATCATAAGAAATTGCAGAGATCCGATGGTATGCATCATCTGTTCTTCTTGAAAAAGATCTAGTGATGGAGAGTTCGCTACTGGATCAGTTCTGACCACAATAAAATGTTTCCGAAGCAAAAAAAAAAAAAGATTGCGACAAGAAAGCAATTACGTTATGAGTAAGGGGGTTGGATACTCCTGTGTAAGATATAATCTCTTATTTAGTGAGATGTTACATTGTGCGGCAGCTAATTTATAGTCTCTTTCCCACTGGTGTGTACAAAATACGTAGGTTTGGGAGGATTTCTACACTCATGGGGATCCCATCTCTTGAACTTGCTCGACTTTTCTTTGACTTTTTCTCAAGTTCTTTGTTTCGTCCAGTTAAAGTTTCATTTAGTATGTTCTATTCAACCATTCTCTTCTCCCTATAATTGAAATCCTTTGCATCTCTTTAAAGAAACATCTTGCTTAATTTATGTTATGGCCTCGAGTTTTTATTCTATGGGATATCTTGACTCATTGTTTACTGTCTGCATCAAACTGGTTTATGTGTGTGTGTGTGTGTGTGTGTGTGTGTGTGTGTGTGTGTGTGTGTGTGTGTGTGTGTGTGTGTGTGTGTGTGTTTTCCTCGTGAGAGAACGTATGTGTGAATTTTTTTTCCAGCGAATACTTTTGTGCATATGTGTATGAGTGACTATATGTCTTTGCGTGTTTGGTTATATGTATGTATCTCGTTATGTATTCACGTATCTCGCTGGAAGTGCCTGCGAGTAAGGAGCCACGAAGCCTCATCTATTAGTTCTCATGATCATTTCAAATTCATTACTTCACTGAACATGTGTCATTCTTGTTCTAACCCATCACTATGAAAAGATTTCCTCATACCTTCCTTGAGCTCTGCTCGCAGTGAATTTCCTTCATCTGGCCTCTCTTTGATTGGTCATTCCTCACCTAAAAAAGACAAACTCCAAATCCAAATCTGTCAGACTGAGTGAGGCATGCAAAAGTTGTTCTTCGTATTCCCGTTTGTCCTTCAACCTTCCAGTGTTGGAGAGTCAGTGCCTTCTCTGATCTCCTCCTGTAGAATAAAGTATTCCATTTTGAAAGCGACGACCTCATTGACTTATTCATTTAATGTAAGCTTGACAAAGGCTACGCTTCAAATCCACGACATGGAATGTCTGCGCCTTCAGAGTTACGTATGAAATATTATAGGTATTTCTCCTGTAGTCATTTTCAAAGTTAACGGGTGATTTTCCTGATTATTTACTCCTACTTTCTACTCCTAACTCCCCGATCTTTATACCTATGATCTACCCCACCAGGTCGGAGCCTGGAAAGATCAAGTGGTGTGTTGCTGTTTTCATTCTTTTGTATTTCTGATTCATGTCTTAAGTCCACTCGTCCCTTTGTCCTCTCCAACAAACCTGCATTCTTTTTCAAGTTTGCAGGATTAATCATTTTACGCAAAATGTATTGCGTATTTTGTAACATCCCTCTTCGTCTTATTCTTTGAGGTAATAATATCAACATTTGTTGGTTCACATCCTCGACTATTCAACTTTCCGTTGACAATATTGTGATAATGTAATCATAGATTGGTATCGTCTCACTGTGTCCCAATCTTCATCACCTTGTACGTTGTCGAACTGAATTCCATCAAGTATATCTTTGATTGGTACTAGTATCATGCTATATTACTTTATAGGTTGTCATACTCCACGATATATCTCATGATAATTCATAAGAGTAGTATCATTTTTAAGCATATTCACGTAAGATTTGGCTCTTCATGACAAGACACTAATCAACATATAACAGGAATAGCAGCGTCCACAAGACAGAGCCTTGAGGAACACCATTCTCACTCCATTTGAGAAGGAACGTTTGTCATGTGTTCTTGGCTCTCATCCGTCTAATTACCGTACATATATCTTAGTTCATCCTGACCGTGTCAATATCTCGTTGAATTACCTCAATGATTTTCATTTCATCTTCATCAAATCTTGGTGTTGCCATATGACATATCCTCTACTCTAGTATTTACTGATATACAAGGAAGACACGTAGCTAAGACAACACTGAAAAGCATCTTAGCTACGTTTCTTTCTTGTATATCAGTTGACTGTTCTACACCTTCTATCTCATTCTTGTATTCCCCTTGACAATGTGATAATTACACGAAAATGCACTTGGGAACTCATCAAGTTTCATTTTCCTCATGGCTATCAGCAATTGCTAGATCATGTGCACCACTGTGACCTCTTTCAGTCCTCTAGTACTAACACTTCGCTCTACGTTGGTTTTACCTCCGCTTCAGTAACTACGGAATAGTGGGGTTAATTCTTAATCCTGTTCAATTATATACACATTGTATTTTTAAAATTCCTTGACCTTTTTCATCTTGTTCAGATATATCATTTCTTCATGTTTCATGACTTTAAGACGACACCTGAAAATCGTGTGTTCTTTAACATTTGAATTAGAAAATATTCTTTAAACATGAGACATCGATTGAAGCTCGTCCCATTCTTATCAATCCTCCTTTTTGCTCTCTACCAACACTGGTAACTACTGAGATCTGTGCCTGACTTTATAATCCTAAGGAACATGTCCAGCTTCTTATAGATTATAAATGTTAACTTTTCTAGGTGTTCTGTTGGCTCCGTCAGGACTTTGCGTTATACTCACCAACAACGCATTCAGATACTTGCGAAAGGGGAATGACCCCTGTATAACGCATCGAATCCCCAGTCTGCTGTACGAGGACACGAGACCCAGTACTGGCAGTGATCACTCGCATCTTCCCCTATGGCCCGATGTTCAGTGATCTGCTGGGTCAAGAATTTCTCCTGAGTATATTCTGAGAACTTTTGTTTCCATGTGTCATTTTCCCCACATTTGTGTGGGAAACTCCTTCTCCTCCTCCTTCTGCCATAATTTCCTTGCTCTTTCTTCCACTTCTTCCATTTGCATTTGTCCATGATTTAATTGTACTGGTATCAAGCCACATCAGTCATATCATGGGGTCAACCACCTCCTGAAATGCCTCGTTCATGTACTCAGCTTCTTCCTCCAGGTACTCATCACTGCAGATCCTAAACACTATGAGGAAATATCCTGTTACCGACTCTAGACTTCAATTTCTCACCATGAACTCACAGAAAATGCACAAATTGGTCCATGTTCGTCGGTTTCCTATATATTTAGAATTTCAGGCCTTGGCCACTTGTCAAAATAGTGTCCTATAACTGGAAATTCTAATCCTCTTCAACAACAAACTGAATCCTAGAATTCAGTTTACCAAAAAGGATAGACTCCAACCTGAATGTGTTTATAGATGATGCGAAGGTGATGAGGGAAAATGAAAAGCGTGGGAGATTGCATCAAGACGCAAAGGGACCTAGACAGACCCCCGCAGTGGTTTGATACATGGTTGATGAAATCAGTCTTATGTAAATATAAATGAAAAGGATGGTTCATATCGAGAGAGGCCTCGATATGATTAACATCTAACAGGTATTAAGCAGCGGAGATCTGTAGTGTGAGAAAGACTTTCGAGTCAACATTATACACTGTCAACTTAGAACAGATAAGACTTGCTGTCTGCCAGCAAATATCAGAGCTTCATTCATGAATAAGGAAGTAGTTAACAAGCCGTTCACCTCCTACATTAAGGAGAAAACTCGAATATACTTCTCAAGTTAGGTCACCGCACTTAAAAGAAGCAAAAAGAGCTAATAGAGATGGTCTAGAGGAGGCAGAAAATGTAGCAAATGCATAAAGCAGGGCTGAATTATAAGGAATGGCTACGGCATTATATATGCCTACAGTGGAAGAGAGAAGAGTCAGGGGTGACCTGATCGCAACTTTTCAATACATTAAAACATTCAGCTCACAGCAAACCTTGGTGTTCATCCTCCCCTCGAAGCTGGTAGCTAAGGGGTACATTAGCGCAGGCTGAGGTGTGTGTGTGTGTGTGTGTGTGTGTGTGTGTGTGTGTGTGTGTGTGTGTGTGTGTGTGTGTGTGTGTGCGTGCACAAATATAAGAGTAAAGACATGGTACATATATACAAGGGTAAGAGACGGGGCGGAACTGGTGTAAAACTCTCTCCTCGTAACACACAAATAGTAATTATGAATACTAATCATATAAGTAATCACCCACCCACCCACCCACCCACCCACACACACGCACACACACACACACACACACACACACACACACACACACATACACACACACACACACAGACACGCTCACCTGTAGGTGGAATTTCACATTCCATGTCTTATAGTTTTAATCTCCTGACTCATTCTCATTCCAAGCTTGTCATTTGTCCTCAAACCTTTATTCAGTTTCTTAGCAAGTTGATATATTATTTCAAGAGGGAATTAATCAACTGGAATTTCATTATAAAGCGGTAAAAATACTTTCCCTGGAAGAGAAGCCTGGGGCAAGGTTAGGAAATCTTGTGTTGGTTAAGATGGTTACCATGAGAATTATTTGTTGACGTGAAGTGTATGTCGTGAGAAAAAGGAATGATGTACTTTTAAGTTGTATTATGATAGTTTTGATATTTGTTGTCGTAGTAGTGGTGGTGGTGGTAATGGCAGCAGAAGGAATGATAACAAAAATAGTATTAGAAGGAGTAGTAGTAGTAGTAGTAGTAGTAGTAGTAGTAGTAGTAGTAGTAATATTAGTAGTAATAGTAGTAGTAATAGTAGTAGAAGTATTAATAGCTGTAGTAGTAGTTGTAGCAGTAGTACTAGTAGAAGTGATAGTAGTAATAGTAGTAGTAGTAGAAATAGTAGTAGTGGTAGTAGTAATGGCGCCGAAGAAATAATAGTAATAGCAGTAGAAGTACTACCGTTACTACTACTACCACTGCTGGTGCTGCTGGTACAACACAAAAATATGATAGATCAAAAATATAGATCTTAAAGCTGACTGAGGACTATCAAACTCCGTCCACCAACCTTAGTATTCACCCCAGGAAGGTTCTTAACCGAGCCTACATCTTCCCAACGAGGGTTAAATGTTCACTTAAAGTGAACGTTTACCATTACTTAAAGTATATGTGTAAACTTTTTAAAGTTAGATGCAGCCCCAAGTTCACAAGTTTTGTATTTAGCAGTGACATCCGAACTTATTATGATCCTGTTTATGTACTTACTGTGGGAACTTCCCACACCATGAATGTAGGGGAGATTCTCCACTGAGATAACATGAAACAATAGATGAATATTGAAAGTGCAGGAAGAATATTCTCAAGCTCACACCAGATGAAGAACAATGGTCAAAGTTAAAAGGTCAGATGATATTTTGTAACTCGAACACAAAGGTGTACAAACAGGAATTATACTCAGACAGCGCCAGACCACTGGGTCTATTCGAGGCTATTTGTGACAGTGTAGTATATCAGAAACTCACGGATTAGTGTGGTAAAAGTTAGAAGGTTTACAGATCATTCAAGGAGAAAAGCTAGCAAACTGTTCATGCGGAGTAGTTACACGTAGTTACATGTGGTACATTTTATGTTATTTGCCAGGCGAGTTGGAACAGAGGTTCTCTAATGCAATGAGCCTAAGTGCTTGGAATGAAAGCACTGTCTTCAAAGGAATACCTGGTTGAAATAACTCCACATCTTTAACAACTAAAAAGTTGCTTAGGGTGACTTAAAACGGCACAGAGGGGAACTGACTGGCCACATGTAAAGTGTAAGCCATGGAAACAGAAGAACATCTGAGAAACACCTTCAATAATCACTTTAGATAAAAGAAAGTGAAATATGATTCAACTTACATCAGGAAACGCATGGTTTTGTGAATAATATATTTTCCAGGAGATGAGAAAACATAAAATATGAAATAAAATAAAATTCTTTCTCGGAGGCATTACTGGACTTCAAAAAAAAAAAAAACAAAAATAAATAAATATATATATATATATATATATATATATATATATATATATATATATATATATATATATATATATATATATATATATATATATATATATATATATATATATATAAAACGTGACAGAAGAATATGTCAAGGATGCATTGATTGCAGAGGGTCGGGACGCTGGGAGTGAAGGAAGGAAAAATTCACAGTAAGAAGAGGTCAGGCAGGGGGAGGAATGTCTTTGGGTTGACGCTGGGGTTGAGATGAAGAACTGATATGCATTTCATGGTACTTCAACGTCTGTATAGTCCGAGGCAAAAGCGAGATCAAAGGAGACATTGCAAAGTTGTTGAGTTGGAATAAACGTGGGAGGCACTGGAAAAATGGGATATTTTCTCAAATCAGATTATCCTGAGTTATTCAAGAAGCCAGAACACAGCAGGATACTATCACGTTAAGTGGAAGAGAATGTATGAGAAAGATGTGGAAAGTGAGTGACAAGAGAGAGAGAGAGAGAGAGAGAAACAGACTGTGCTCAAGAACATAAAATCGAAGGGTGTAAAATGCAGCTGAAGGTTGTAAGATCATAAGGAATCGGTAATTCATGGACATCCATAGTGTTGCAGTTAGCATTACTGACCATTGGCAGATTAATGGGATGGCCGGGATAGATTCCGCAGAGGTTCGAATTCTGGTCGCGTTATCTGATCCAGCTGTTCATCCTCCCATATAGAGCTGTTCCATTAATTGGGTACCTGTCTTAGGCTAGCATATATATATATATATATATATATATATATATATATATATATATATATATATATATATATATATATATATATATATATATATATATATACATATATATATATATATATATATATATATATATATATATATATATATATATATATATATTCATCTAATATACTTTGTCGCTGTCTCCCGCGTTATCGAGGTAGCGCAAAGAAACAGACGAAAGAATGGCCCAACCCACCCACATACACGTCAAGTTTACAAGTTTTGTATTTAGCAATGACATCCGAAATTATCATGATCCTGTTTATGTACTTACTGTGGGAACTTCCTCGACCATGGATGTTGCGGCCACTGTCATAACATGAGTAAACACCAGTGATGCCTAGCTAATAATGTCTCCACTGTGATCACATTTAAACAAAAGAGAGAAGATAATGATAATGAAAAGGAGATCAGTAGAAGTATCTTAAGAATATTAGTAGTAATAGTAGTAGTAATATTAGTAGTAATAGTAGTAGTAATATTAGTAGTAATAGTAGTAGTAATAGTAGTAGTAATATTAGTAGTAATAGTAGTAGTAATAGTAGTAGTAATAGTAGTAGTAATATTAGTAGTAATAGTAGTAGTAATAGTAGTAGTAATATTAGTAGTAATAGTAGTAGTAATAGTAGTAGTAATAGTAGTAGTAATATTAGTAGTAATAGTAGTAGTAGTAGTAGTAGTAGTAGTAGTAGTAGTAGTAGTAGTAGTAGTAGTAGTAGTAGTAGTAGTAGTAGTAGTAGTAGTAGTAGTAGTAGTAGTAGTAGTAGTAGTAGTAGTAGTAGTAGTAGTAGTAGTAGTAGTAGTAGTAGTAGTAGTAGTAGTAGTAGTAGTAGTAGTAGTAGTAGTAGTAGTAGTAGTAGTAGTAGTAGTAGTAGTAGTAGTAGTAGTAGTAGTAGTAGTAGTAGTAGTAGTAGTAGTAGTAGTAGTAGTAGTAGTAGTAGTAGTAGTAGTAGTAGTAGTAGTAGTAGTAGTAGTAGTAGTAGTAGTAGTAGTAGTAGTAGTAGTAGTAGTAGTAGTAGTAGTAGTAGTAGTAGTAGTAGTAGTAGTAGTAGTAGTAGTAGTAGTAGTAGTAGTAGTAGTAGTAGTAGTAGTAGTAGTAGTAGTAGTAGTAGTAGTAGTAGTAGTAGTAGTAGTAGTAGTAGTAGTAGTAGTAGTAGTAGTAGTAGTAGTAGTAGTAGTAGTAGTAGTAGTAGTAGTAGTAGTAGTAGTAGTAGTAGTAGTAGTAGTAGTAGTAGTAGTAGTAGTAGTAGTAGTAGTAGTAGTAGTAGTAGTAGTAGTAGTAGTAGTAGTAGTAGTAGTAGTAGTAGTAGTAGTAGTAGTAGTAGTAGTAGTAGTAGTAGTAGTAGTAGTAGTAGTAGTAGTAGTAGTAGTAGTAGTAGTAGTAGTAGTAGTAGTAGTAGTAGTAGTAGTAGTAGTAGTAGTAGTAGTAGTAGTAGTAGTAGTAGTAGTAGTAGTAGTAGTAGTAGTAGTAGTAGTAGTAGTAGTAGTAGTAGTAGTAGTAGTAGTAGTAGTAGTAGTAGTAGTAGTAGTAGTAGTAGTAGTAGTAGTAGTAGTAGTAGTAGTAGTAGTAGTAGTAGTAGTAGTAGTAGTAGTAGTAGTAGTAGTAGTAGTAGTAGTAGTAGTAGTAGTAGTAGTAGTAGTAGTAGTAGTAGTAGTAGTAGTAGTAGTAGTAGTAGTAGTAGTAGTAGTAGTAGTAGTAGTAGTAGTAGTAGTAGTAGTAGTAGTAGTAGTAGTAGTAGTAGTAGTAGTAGTAGTAGTAGTAGTAGTAGTAGTAGTAGTAATATTAGTAGTAATAGTAGTAGTAATATTAGTAGTAATAGTAGTAGTAATATTAGTAGTAATAGTAGTAGTAATATTAGTAGTAATAGTAGTAGTAATAGTAGTAGTAATATTAGTAGTAATAGTAGTAGTAGTAGTAGTAGTAGTAGTAGTAGTAGTAGTAGTAGTAGTAGTAGTAGTAGTAGTAGTAGTAGTAGTAGTAGTAGTAGTAGTAGTAGTAGTAGTAGTAGTAGTAGTAGTAGTAGTAGTAGTAGTAGTAGTAGTAGTAGTAGTAGTAGTAGTAGTAGTAGTAGTAGTAGTAGTAGTAGTAGTAGTAGTAGTAGTAGTAGTAGTAGTAGTAGTAGTAGTAGTAGTAGTAGTAGTAGTAGTAGTAGTAGTAGTAGTAGTAGTAGTAGTAGTAGTAGTAGTAGTAGTAGTAGTAGTAGTAGTAGTAGTAGTAATATTAGTAGTAATAGTAGTAGTAATAGTAGTAGTAATATTAGTAGTAATAGTAGTAGTAATATTAGTAGTAATAGTAGTAGTAATAGTAGTAGTAATATTAGTAGTAATAGTAGTAGTAATATTAGTAGTAATAGTAGTAGTAATATTAGTAGTAATAGTAGTAGTAATATTAGTAGTAATAGTAGTAGTAATAGTAGTAGTAATAGTAGTAGTAATATTAGTAGTAATAGTAGTAGTAATATTAGTAGTAATAGTAGTAGTAATATTAGTAGTAATAGTAGTAGTAATAGTAGTAGTAATAGTAGTAGTAATATTAGTAGTAATAGTAGTAGTAATATTAGTAGTAATAGTAGTAGTAATATTAGTAGTAATAGTAGTAGTAGTAGTAGTAGTAGTAGTAGTAGTAGTAGTAGTAGTAGTAGTAGTAGTAGTAGTAGTAGTAGTAGTAGTAGTAGTAGTAGTAGTAGTAGTAGTAGTAGTAGTAGTAGTAGTAGTAGTAGTAGTAGTAGTAGTAGTAGTAGTAGTAGTAGTAGTAGTAGTAGTAGTAGTAGTAGTAGTAGTAGTAGTAGTAGTAGTAGTAGTAGTAGTAGTAGTAGTAGTAGTAGTAGTAGTAGTAGTAGTAGTAGTAGTAGTAGTAGTAGTAGTAGTAGTAGTAGTAGTAGTAGTAGTAGTAGTAGTAGTAGTAGTAGTAGTAGTAGTAGTAGTAGTAGTAGTAGTAGTAGTAGTAGTAGTAGTAGTAGTAGTAGTAGTAGTAGTAGTAGTAGTAGTAGTAGTAGTAGTAGTAGTAGTAGTAGTAGTAGTAGTAGTAGTAGTAGTAGTAGTAGTAGTAGTAGTAGTAGTAGTAGTAGTAGTAGTAGTAGTAGTAGTAGTAGTAGTAGTAGTAGTAGTAGTAGTAGTAGTAGTAGTAGTAGTAGTAGTAGTAGTAGTAGTAGTAGTAGTAGTAGTAGTAGTAGTAGTAGTAGTAGTAGTAGTAGTAGTAGTAGTAGTAGTAGTAGTAGTAGTAGTAGTAGTAGTAGTAGTAGTAGTAGTAGTAGTAGTAGTAGTAGTAGTAGTAGTAGTAGTAGTAGTAGTAGTAGTAGTAGTAGTAGTAGTAGTAGTAGTAGTAGTAGTAGTAGTAGTAGTAGTAGTAGTAGTAGTAGTAGTAGTAGTAGTAGTAGTAGTAGTAGTAGTAGTAGTAGTAGTAGTAGTAGTAGTAGTAGTAGTAGTAGTAGTAGTAGTAGTAGTAGTAGTAGTAGTAGTAGTAGTAGTAGTAGTAGTAGTAGTAGTAGTAGTAGTAGTAGTAGTAGTAGTAGTAGTAGTAGTAGTAGTAGTAGTAGTAGTAGTAGTAGTAGTAGTAGTAGTAGTAGTAGTAGTAGTAGTAGTAGTAGTAGTAGTAGTAGTAGTAGTAGTAGTAGTAGTAGTAGTAGTAGTAGTAGTAGTAGTAGTAGTAGTAGTAGTAGTAGTAGTAGTAGTAGTAGTAGTAGTAGTAGTAGTAGTAGTAGTAGTAGTAGTAGTAGTAGTAGTAGTAGTAGTAGTAGTAGTAGTAGTAGTAGTAGTAGTAGTAGTAGTAGTAGTAGTAGTAGTAGTAGTAGTAGTAGTAGTAGTAGTAGTAGTAGTAGTAGTAGTAGTAGTAGTAGTAGTAGTAGTAGTAGTAGTAGTAGTAGTAGTAGTAGTAGTAGTAGTAGTAGTAGTAGTAGTAGTAGTAGTAGTAGTAGTAGTAGTAGTAGTAGTAGTAGTAGTAGTAGTAGTAGTAGTAGTAGTAGTAGTAGTAGTAGTAGTAGTAGTAGTAGTAGTAGTAGTAGTAGTAGTAGTAGTAGTAGTAGTAGTAGTAGTAGTAGTAGTAGTAGTAGTAGTAGTAGTAGTAGTAGTAGTAGTAGTAGTAGTAGTAGTAGTAGTAGTAGTAGTAGTAGTAGTAGTAGTAGTAGTAGTAGTAGTAGTAGTAGTAGTAGTAGTAGTAGTAGTAGTAGTAGTAGTAGTAGTAGTAGTAGTAGTAGTAGTAGTAGTAGTAGTAGTAGTAGTAGTAGTAGTAGTAGTAGTAGTAGTAGTAGTAGTAGTAGTAGTAGTAGTAGTAGTAGTAGTAGTAGTAGTAGTAGTAGTAGTAGTAGTAGTAGTAGTAGTAGTAGTAGTAGTAGTAGTAGTAGTAGTAGTAGTAGTAGTAGTAGTAGTAGTAGTAGTAGTAGTAGTAGTAGTAGTAGTAGTAGTAGTAGTAGTAGTAGTAGTAGTAGTAGTAGTAGTAGTAGTAGTAGTAGTAGTAGTAGTAGTAGTAGTAGTAGTAGTAGTAGTAGTAGTAGTAGTAGTAGTAGTAGTAGTAGTAATATTAGTAGTAATAGTAGTAGTAATATTAGTAGTAATAGTAGTAGTAATAGTAGTAGTAATAGTAGTAGTAATATTAGTAGTAATAGTAGTAGTAATATTAGTAGTAATAGTAGTAGTAATATTAGTAGTAATAGTAGTAGTAATAGTAGTAGTAATATTAGTAGTAATAGTAGTAGTAATATTAGTAGTAATAGTAGTAGTAATATTAGTAGTAATAGTAGTAGTAATAGTAGTAGTAATAGTAGTAGTAATATTAGTAGTAATAGTAGTAGTAATATTAGTAGTAATAGTAGTAGTAATATTAGTAGTAATAGTAGTAGTAATATTAGTAGTAATAGTAGTAGTAATATTAGTAGTAATAGTAGTAGTAATAGTAGTAGTAATATTAGTAGTAATAGTAGTAGTAATATTAGTAGTAATAGTAGTAGTAATATTAGTAGTAATAGTAGTAGTAATAGTAGTAGTAATAGTAGTAGTAATATTAGTAGTAATAGTAGTAGTAGTAGTAGTAGTAGTAGTAGTAGTAGTAGTAGTAGTAGTAGTAGTAGTAGTAGTAGTAGTAGTAGTAGTAGTAGTAGTAGTAGTAGTAGTAGTAGTAGTAGTAGTAGTAGTAGTAGTAGTAGTAGTAGTAGTAGTAGTAGTAGTAGTAGTAGTAGTAGTAGTAGTAGTAGTAGTAGTAGTAGTAGTAGTAGTAGTAGTAGTAGTAGTAGTAGTAGTAGTAGTAGTAGTAGTAGTAGTAGTAGTAGTAGTAGTAGTAGTAGTAGTAGTAGTAGTAGTAGTAGTAGTAGTAGTAGTAGTAGTAGTAGTAGTAGTAGTAGTAGTAGTAGTAGTAGTAGTAGTAGTAGTAGTAGTAGTAGTAGTAGTAGTAGTAGTAGTAGTAGTAGTAGTAGTAGTAGTAGTAGTAGTAGTAGTAGTAGTAGTAGTAGTAGTAGTAGTAGTAGTAGTAGTAGTAGTAGTAGTAGTGAAGACGACTAAAGCTCAAGACAAGAAGTTAAAAGATCGGACTGTAATTTGTTGCCTGTGATCAGTTTTAAGTGCTGCTTTTAAGACATGATTGTCTGGCAGGCGAGGCGGAGAGCGGAGTTTCCCCTCACGCAATGTTCCTGAGTGCCCAGAATGAAGCCGCTGTACCAAAAGGATTTCATGGGTGAAATAATCGCGCTTCTTTGTAAAGGAAAAGGTTTAAAGGTTCGTCTGAGAAGTAAGAGGTTGGGAGAAGGGGTGTGATTAGTAGTTTGTACAGGGTACCGTATATAACAGCACGGAGCTGAGAAGTGAACCAAGGATGACATTCAACCAAATGTCTGGGTGATTTCAGACGCTTGGCTCTGCAGACATCATCCTGACTTCCACGAGACTAAGAACAGAAATCAGAAATTACGTAAGAAATAAAAGACAGTTTATAAATGGCTTTTTTTTTTGACTTGTAAGAAAGAAAAAAAGACAGGTTACGTGAAAGGACGATGGAATATGTCAAGGGTACATTGGTCCTGGGTGGGAGGGGGATGGGATGGTGAATGCATCAGAGAGACGTTTTTTTACGCTTGCAGACGGATAAGCTGAGGGAGTGTCATGTGGACGACGATCAGGTAAGAGGAAGACCTAATACGGTTGCATGGGTGTTCACATTCCATGTGGATGGATAAAAAAAAAACGAGGTCGTAGAAGACTGTGCAAACGTGAGTGGAAAAAAAGAATAAAAAAAGCATAGAGGACAATGGGACAAGGGAATGTTGTCATATTCAGATGAACCTGTTATTTTAAGAAACGAAAACAGAGCTGTGAGATGATTTTAAATCTAGGGAGTAGTGTGTATGACAGGTGTATGGAACGTGAGTTATAGAATACAAAGAAGTACAGTGAAATTCAAACAGCAACGGACTACTGAGTCCTTTCGAGGTTGTTTGTGATTGTGGAAGATATCAGAGGTTCACAGATGAGTGTGGTAAGAGTTAGCAGGAATACTGATGGAAGTGATGGAAGTGGTGGACTTGAAGCGAGTTAATCATTAAGTATATTCTTGAAAGTGTCTATAGTATACCTTTCAACTACTCTATTTGGCATATCATTTCTTATGATAACAGTCCCGTTGAAACAACAAAAGAAGAGATCTTTGCTTCATTGTAGGTAATCAGACGAATCAAGTCTTATGTCACTTGGTAGAGAGATTATCAAAGCCTTTGATCATATTGAATACATGTATTATAACAACTCTTTACCTTCTCTTTTCTAAAGGGAACAGATTCAAGTCGCTAAAACTGCTCTCGCAAGATTTGTTTCTCAGTCACGAATTCGTCTTTATTGCTCGGAGTTTTACTTTCTCTCTCTCTTCCATTTTGTCTGTCTTTATTTAGGTAAGGTGACCAAAACTGGACAGAGTATCCAAGATGAGGGCGAACCAATACACTATAAAGAGTAAGGATGATTTACCCTGGATCTAAATTCGAAGGTTGTACCCATAAATCCAAGAATTTTTTTTTACGAGTTTACTTGAGAAAGACAAAAAACAGGAGGCCTGATTGGCCAAGACTGGGTTGCTGGTAATAATAATAATGCATAAAAAAGTATGTGAATTTAACAAGGAAATGTTATTCCTCTACCCAGTTCTTTAGGCTATCACCAACTCCCCGCTGCTGCATATGAGCCTTCTAGAGTCTCCGTTCGCGCTATCGTTTATACAGTTTATATCTAGCGTTTTTCTCAGAGTATACCTGAGTTTATGAAATATTTCTCTAAACGACTTTTGAAAGTATCTATAGTCTTAGCGTTCACTACGTCTAACGGTAACTTACTCCAGTGCTCAACACACTAATAGGAAAATAAGCTTTTCCCACGTCAGTACTACATCTTTTAGCTTTCAGTTTTATTCCATTAGTTCTGGTAACCGTGTTTTCTTGTACTTCGAAAAAATGTTCGTGATTTACTTTATTGAACTTGTTCAGAATTTTGATCACTTGGTTAGTGTGTCATGTTCGTTTCGTAATGGTCCAATTCCTTCTTTTACTGTCTTCCTTTGTCTTATATATTTGAAGAATTCCTGAGTATTATTCTTAGCTTTCAAGGCAATGCATTTTTCTTCCTCGTGTTTACTCTGTCTTATGACCTTCTTACACTCTCTTTGGATTTTGATTAATTCCTAGTGATTTCCATTGGTTCCCATTGATCTGAATTTCCTATATGTTTTCTTCTTTTGGCAAATTAGTCCCTCTGTTTTCCTATTCATCCGTGGTGGTTTTGATATATCGCAAGTTCTCCTTGTAATTCGTGGAATATGTTTATTTTCAATCTCGAGTAGTGTGCTTTTAGAACTATTCCACATTTCCTCTACTGTGTAAACGTCAAGAAGTTTTGTCCAATTAGCAATGCGAATTTCGTGTCTCATGTTTTCAAAATTTGCTCACCTGTAATGTGGGATCAAGTGTTTGTTGTCATTTATTTCATAATATCAGTATGCCTTCTAATATCTACCATACTTATCTAGTAAGCCTCTGATATCTTCCAGTATCACAACCACCTCGAAAGGACTCTTTGGTTTGTTGCCGTCTGAATTCCACTGTATTTCTCTGTATTCTATTACTCACGTTCCATATACCTGTCGTACATAATCCTTCCTTAATTCAAAATCATCTCACAACTCTCTTTTCGTTTCTTGAAATAACAGGATCATCTGAGTACGACAACATTCTATCGTCCCTTTCTTCTCTATGTTTTCAAACTGCATCTGCGCACTGCTTACTTGGTTTTAGATGAACAGAGATCATTACGCCCAAGTCTTTTTCTTCATTTACGTTTTGCAGTTCAACAGAATTCATACCATAGCTTGACCTTAAGTTATTACTACTAGTGTGTAAAACTTTGCACGTATCGATGTTACAGTTCATTTACCACTTATGAGCCCAGTCCATCAGTTTGACTGTGTCGATTCGAAGATGTAAACGTTTAAGTCTATTTGTAGACTGCTTTCCAAGCTTTGTATCATCAACGAATCTAAATATCTTGCATTAATTTTACTATCATTTTCATTAACATACATGAGAAAGAAAACCGGTCGCAAGACTGATCTTGTGGCACTCCACTTGTTACGTCTAACCATTATGAGTACTGACCATTAATCACAACACTTTCTTTACGGCCAGTCAACCAGTCTCCTATCTCCTGAAGTACAACCCCATACACTCCATGTGACTTAATTTCTGCTCTTAACCTTTGAAGAGGAACTTTATCTATTTTCTTTTGTTCCTCTAAGCTCTTTTTTTTTTTTTTGAACATCTAGATAGATAACATTAACTGCTTTACTTTCGTCATACATGTTGATTATATTATAAAAGAAATCAGGCAGATTTGTTGGACGTGCGATGCTGAAAATTGTTTATTAAGTGTTGGTTTTTGAATTGGTTTACAATTCACTCTCGAATGATGGTTTCCTTATGTTTTCCAACTACAGACGTTAAGCAAATAGGACAACAGTTTTCAAGGAGTGTCTTATTTACATATTACGTTCAATCATGCTTGTTATTGGTCTCTGTGTTTCCTAAGACGCTTCTTTATGTCAAAGTTCCACTGCAACAACTTCCTTTTGGAAAAACTGTATACTATGCGTTGCACATATGTTTCCTGCACTAATGTAATAGTTTACCGAAGCTTCTCCAAAATATATCCATACTGTGTTTACTTGTAATGATAATAATGATAGCAATAATGCAAAGAGTAATAGTAGTAGTAGTAGTAGTAGTAGTAGTAGTAGTAGTAGTAGTAGTAATGATAACAATAATAGTAATGATAATAATGATTATGATGATAATAATGATAATGATAATAGTAATAAAAATAATAATAACAATACTGATACTAATAATAATAATAATAATAATAATAATGATAATAATAATAATAATAATAATAATAATAATAATAATAATAATAATAATAATAATAATAATAATAATATTAATAATAATAATAATAATAATAAAAATGATAATAATAATATTAATGATAATAAAACTAATAATAATAATGATAGTGATAATAATAACAATAATAATAATAATGATAATAATAATAATAATAATGATAATAATGATAATGATAATTGTATCAGTGATAATAATCACGAGAAGAGGAAGATCAGAGGTAGCAATGAACACAAAAAATACTCACAGTAGAAAGCGTACAAATGGTAGGTTAAATTGCGAGACAGCAGGAGGAGCGAACACTCCTCCCTGAAGTCTAATCCTTGAGGTGGAAGCAACGTCCAGTCCTCCTTGATGGCTCTCGCTGCTCCTCCTCGTCAGCCCGCCTCTCATAATGAGCCCCGACCAAAACCAAATTCATAAATTCGTCAGAAGTTTTAATTAGAAAAGAATTATTTTTAAGCGCCGCATGACAAACTTTTGGATATATATTTTTTTTTCATCCTCCTGAAATAGACTAAATTTCCCCTCCAAAAAAAAGTGTTGGCCGAAAGTTTGCAAGCAAAAGACATGTTGGAGAGGAGAGGTATTCAGATAAGATTAAAATCAAAGAGAGATGAGATAGTTTACGAAGTTTTAATCCCTAGTTTCATTTATTAACACACATCACACGATTGTGTCTGTGTTCTTGTGTGTGTGTGTGTGTGTGTGTGTGAGTGCATCTCAAGGCGTATGCGTTCGTTTTCTGTATATGTGTGTGTGTGTGTGTGTGTGTGATTATTTTGAGTGAATTTGTGTAACTATGTGTTTGCTATTTGTGTGCTACGCGGAGAGATAACCAATACACCAGAAAGGCTTATGTGCATGTTCATATGCATGATGAGTCTGTCTGTGTGCATGTGTATGTGTGGATGTGTTCAGTGAGTGAATGAATGTGCATGTTAGCGTGACTGACCGTGAGTCAGCTTAGTACCAGCCTGGATCGGGCCCACATGTGTTCGAAACTTAAACGCGGCAGTGGGCCCACATCCATCCCAAGAGATCGTCTTCCGCTCCTCCTCAACTTGATGCTCTGTACATGCTATCGCTCTTTCAGTCTGTACCCTCCCATACAGCTTACCAAGTACACGCAATAAACTTATACCTCTGAAGTGTGAACACTCACTTTCATCCCCTTGCCTTTATACACTGGCACTATACATGCACTTGCCAGTCCTAAGACAACTTATCATGCGCCCTACAAACAGTGAAAAGCCTGACGAATCAACACCACAATCATTCCCTTCCATCATGACTTCAGCAGCAATACCATCCTCTCCAGCTTTCACCTCCTCTTCTCTCTCCACCGAACAACTCTCCATGACTGTCGTCCATGACTGGAACTTTCAACGTGAAAAAAGAGAAATTGTGTGTGTGTGTGTGTGTGTGTGTGTGTGTGTGTGTGTGTGTGTGTGTATGTGGAATGCTTCTACACTGTTCTAATGACCCTGCTCTGTATTCCTCTACTTCCTTCAAATCTACTCCATCTGTTCACCCAAGACCTACGTCTCGTCTTGCCTCGTCTGTTGTTGCTAGTCTTGTCAACTCGAATTTGCATACGACTCTCCACTGGGGCGGACGCAACCCAGTCAAGCTTTAATGCCTTATAACCCGCAGCTTCAGGAAACTGTCAGTCGTAGAAACCACCACCGAACACGGCAGAGAAAAATCATAACTTTTTATTCTATAGAAAACCTGCTGTGGAATGTACTATGAAATCTAGAATTTCCTCTGTCCTTAGGATGGAAAATGGGTCTTTATGTTTCTATGTTTTCTCTATAAAGAGTATCAATGTATCAACGACAGCGGTAACGGGGACACTAGAAGGCTAATGTGCAGCAGCAGGGAGTTGGTGATAGCTTGAGAAAAAACTGCTGATTGGACTTACATTTTCTTGTCTAGTTAAATGTATTTTTTTACCAGATGATCCAGTTGTGGGCCTTCTGTTGTCTGTCTTTCTCACGATAACTCATGTAATGTTAAAGGAGGAAAAACCAGCGGATGTTTACCGTGTGGATTTTGTTTCGCCGATACAGACGTGAGGAAGAAAGATAGCTGCTGAAAGGAAAATATTGTTAGAGAAAAGTTGTCGAGAAAAGTTGTGGAAAAAATGAGAATAATGTATAGTCCCATTCAGCTTTTATCACTGCTCGTAGTCATTTTAAGTAGGTTATCTGTGAGGCAAAACTTTCCTTTATTCAAAGGAAGTGCGATAACCTCTCCTCGTCATCCACTGTTAGGTCTTTCTGGTGTTTGGCCAAGGGCATCGTTGACAAATCCTGTCGCTCTTCCTTTCCTTCACTTTTCCGTTCTGACGGTACTATATAGCTGTCTCTCCCGTACACAAAGCAACTCTGTTTGGTTCTCGTTTCTCTTCTAATCCACGGTGCATGACTCTAACATCAGAGAATTATTATAATCATTATCATTATTATTATTATTATCATTATTAATATCATTATCATTGTTGTTGTTGTTGTTGCTGTTATCATTGAAAAAAGCCTTCCCTACGCAGACACCAGTAGCCTCAGGGCTGCTCTACCACAAGAGCAGGGAAAGGATTGATTTTGTTGGAGTTCGACATTCCTCTACTAGACCATGGTCCTCTCGTCAACAGACGCTGATATGATACAACTTCTTGAAGGTGTCGTCTCTTTACTGGTGGTGGCCTTACCACAGGGAAGCTGAGCCGAGATCACCTACTCCAGGCAAGACCAATGAATACACTGAAATACAGCCAATAAGAGAACCTTTCTCATCTGGATAATTAGCCATTTCGAATACGACTACAAATTATTACAACGATAAGAAACATCCGGGTCATAACGAGAGTATGGATCTTATCCAGCCAACTGACCACACATGGCCCGACATCCCTACCATCTGCTTTGCTATCCTGTTGCTACTGCTTTATTAAGCAGAATCTATAGCAAAAAACACCAGTCATGGACCATCAGATTATCTGTTCTCTGTCCTTCCAATGTACTATCCTCCAGCAGATAAACTCGCCATGGAACATCAGGTTTTCTGTTATGTGCTCCCATTTACCGTCATCTAGAAGATAAACTACTTCATGTATCATCAGGTCTTCTGTTATGTACTGCCATGTACTCAACATGCAACTTTTTCAAGGTTACTTTAGTGGCTGAGATTATAATAAAGCCTCCTTGTTACCTGGGAGGTTATGCTACTTTACTGTTCCAAGATGTGAACATGAGAAGTACCTATTACTCGTATAGCGTTTGTTAACCTTTAACACTTTATACTTTATACTTCAGATGACTATATGCAAGTAATATCTAAAGTACCAAAATTGAAAACCGAGAACATGATAAAAAGACTTGTGAACAATGAATATTCGATGATCTTTGAGAAAATAGAATCAAAAGTACCAAAATTGAAAACCGAGAACATGATAAAAAGGCTTGTGTACAATGAATTTTCGATGATCTTTGAGAAAATAGAATCAAAAGAAAATAACTTGCCTCTGTGTGTATGCGACTTTGTCTAATCATCAACAAAGGTTACACAGTAAATTTCATCGTCTGGTCATGAATAGTTTGTGGGTTCAAATATCGAAATGTAATGTGAATATTGTAAATATTTCATCTTGTAATTTGAATATAGATAAGAATCTTGTACTGGGTTAAGGTTTGACTTCCTTACTAAAAGAGGCCTTTGATGAATTCAGCCCGAAGCATCAGATGTTCCTGAAATGTAAAACTAATCGTGAGATTAACAGTGAGTGAAAGAGTGATTGGTTCCCTGAAAAGAAGAACAAATAGTGGTACAACGATAAGACAATTGGACAAAACTAACCAGAAAGTATCTCTGAACACGAAAATAATTTGTTGTATGGTAATGATACTTAAAAGAAATTATCAGGTAATCCCCTGATAATTAGTTGTATGGTAATGATACTTAGAAGAAATTATCATGTAATCCCCTGATAATTAGTTGTATGGCAATGATACTTAGAAGAAATTATCATGTAATCCCATGATAATTTGTTGTATGGCAATGATACTTAGAAGAAATTATCAGGTAATCCCCTTCCTAAAAACTAAGCCAAAACAGGTCAGTCAGAATCATGACAGGTTTTGCGAAAAATCTGAATTGACGAAGCAATGTAAGAGCAGAAACGCTTCTTCCCCTCACATGTATAGCCTTCCTGAGACTCCCAGAGGCTGTTGCCCCTTCAGGTTTACCATTCCCATTGTTGGATCAGTGTTTGGCTCACAAACTGTACTAAATGGTTCACTGAACACTGCCTCCATTCCGTCTCTGCGTCTTCCAAGATGATTTGATGAAACCTAAAGACACTGTGACATGGAGACGTTCCAATCAACTTATAAGAATGAGAATATTTTTTTTTCCTGGACTTAAATTCAAAAGCCTTATCTTCCCTTATTTCTAATACTTTGTGCACTGCTTATTTGGACTTGGGTCATCACAGGTTATCATCAGACCCCCAAGTCTTTTTCCATCATTCACCTCTTTTGTTCACATTGTTATCAAAATTCATCGGTCACAAGTGAGCCTAGACCATCATTTTGTCTGTGTCATTTTGAAGCTGCAGACATCGAATTTCTGTTGAAAGTTTGTTTCGCATTTTAGTATTTCTTCTAATTTCAATTACTAACAATTTGACACATTATCAGTATAACTGAAATGTATGAGCGAAAACTTCCAAATTTCAGAGTCAATGTGAATATACGTAAAAGTTATCAGGCTTAGCGAGAGAGAGAGAGAGAGAGAGAGAGAGAGAGAGAGAGAGAGAGAGAGAGAGAGAGAGAGAGAGAGAGAGAGAGAGAGAGAGAGGTAGGAATGTGTAGCCGGATGGAAGGGACTTGGAGGGAGTGGACATGATAGTGGATGGAATCGTGATAGTTGAAGTAAGCCTTAAGATGAGTGAGAGGGATAGGATGGTGGGTTCATTCAGGAGTGTGTGGAAAGAGATGTCGTTGTCTGCGAGGGGCAAAGATGATTATGGTTGATTGTATAGCAGTCCTGACGGTGTTGTATGGATGCGAGGCGTGGGTTCTAGCTATGAAAATGCGGAATAGAGTGATGGTGTAGAGATGAGGATGCTTGAGGATAATTTGTTGTATGAGGAGGACTGATCGAAAGTAAAATGATATGGTAGGAAAGAAGCGTAGTGATAAGAAGAGTGTGTTAGAGAGAGATGAAGAAGGTGTGCGGATAAGGTATAGATATATGACGAGGATGAGCAGACGTTGATAAAGCGGGTATGAGCATCAGAATTGGAGGGAAAAGGGGGAAGGAGAAAAGCAAGAACAGAATGAAATGATGGAATGAAAGATGCTTTGAGTGATCGACGCTTGAACACGAGTAGTTTCTGAAGTGTTCACGAGATTGAACGAATTGGAGTGATGTGGTATATAGGGAACGACGTGCTGTCCATTGGCTAAATCAGCAAGTATGGATCGGTAAAGGAAAACCAGAGAAAGGTCTGTTGGGACCTTGCTATGGGTAGGGTGTCATGGTTTCCCTGCATTATACGTAACAGCTAGCGAATGAATGTGAGCAAATGAAGCCATTCTTCCTCTGTTCCTGGCGCTGGACTCTCCGATATTTCATCTTCCTTATATACATATCTCACTGCTTCCAATCACTGACCATTCAGCCATATCTTACACTTCAATTCTTCCCTCTTGAGTACAAGCAGTTTTTTTCGTCTCCCACACACTATCATCTCCACACGCACTTTTTTTTTTCAAATGATATGAAGATGATCCACGTCTATTGTGTTGTTTCTCTGATCAACTCAGAATCGTCTGCATACGACAACATCCCTTTTGTTCCAAAGCTTCCCATCATTTGTCCTCACAAGCTTGTGTTACCTGCTTATAGCTCAGCTCCATTTTAGAGGTACATTACTTACACATACCAAATACCTGTTCAGCCTCGGACAATGACAATCCCTCATCTTCTTGATTTGTAACCTTAAGAACGTTTCTTTAGGCTGTTAACTTTTCCCTCTCTCTCTCTCTCTCGGGTTCGATGTCCCCATGACGTATTCCACAGTTCCTTCATGTTCAGCTCAGACGAATCGTGCAGACGAATAATGGTGACATACTTTTCTCTTCGTTTACATTGTCTCATTTTCTAATTCTCCGTTAATCCCGTAATCTTGAAGAACATGTTTCCCTAAAATCTTCGACGTTTTTTCTTTTAAGGTGTAATTTTCTAGAGTAATAAAAGCCATTTTTTTCTTTTTTTTACGATCTGCTTCTTACACGACGCGAGCTAATAACACCTGCCACTCTTCAAAGTTATCCTTACTACTTTCCTGTTTGTACAGAATCATATCAACTTCATTAATCTAATGCTCTAGGAACTCAAGCATGAAAAACACCCGCGGGTTTCTTAGTCTACTAGATAAAAATAACGTAATCTTGTTATCTAATCTTGATCAAATACAATTTCTAGATATAGATTAGTATCGTTTTAGCTCTTCCACTTCCCTTTGAAATCTTACTCATTTTACGTGATCTTAGAATATCCTTTTTCCATCATCTATCATTCTCGAGACTCTTTCGCATCAAGTTATCTTACCGGAGATTTTCTCCCACAAAGGCTTCAGTGATCCTTACTCATGACAGTGACCACAACATTCATGGTGTGGGAAGATCCCACAGT
>NC_092224.1:99475882-99480882 GCF_036320965.1 Panulirus ornatus | reverse complement strand
TACTACTACTACTACTACTACTACTACTACTACTACTACTACTACTACTACTACTACTACTACTACTACTACTACTACTACTACTACTACTACTACTACTACTACTACTACTACTACTACTACTACTACTACTACTACTACTACTACTACTACTACTACTACTACTACTACTACTACTACTACTACTACTACTACTACTACTACTACTACTACTACTACTACTACTACTACTACTACTACTACTACTACTACTACTACTACTACTACTACTACTACTACTACTACTACTACTACTACTACTACTACTACTACTACTACTACTACTACTACTACTACTACTACTACTACTACTACTACTACTACTACTACTACTACTACTACTACTACTACTACTACTACTACTACTACTACTACTACTACTACTACTACTACTACTACTACTACTACTACTACTACTACTACTACTACTACTACTACTACTACTACTACTACTACTACTACTACTACTACTACTACTACTACTACTACTACTACTACTACTACTACTACTACTACTACTACTACTACTACTACTACTACTACTACTACTACTACTACTACTACTACTACTACTACTACTACTACTACTACTACTACTACTACTACTACTACTACTACTACTACTACTACTACTACTACTACTACTACTACTACTACTACTACTACTACTACTACTACTACTACTACTACTACTACTACTACTACTACTACTACTACTACTACTACTACTACTACTACTACTACTACTACTACTACTACTACTACTACTACTACTACTACTACTACTACTACTACTACTACTACTACTACTACTACTACTACTACTACTACTACTACTACTACTACTACTACTACTACTACTACTACTACTACTACTACTACTACTACTACTACTACTACTACTACTACTACTACTACTACTACTACTACTACTACTACTACTACTACTACTACTACTACTACTACTACTACTACTACTACTACTACTACTACTACTACTACTACTACTACTACTACTACTACTACTACTACTACTACTACTACTACTACTACTACTACTACTACTACTACTACTACTACTACTACTACTACTACTACTACTACTACTACTACTACTACTACTACTACTACTACTACTACTACTACTACTACTACTACTACTACTACTACTACTACTACTACTACTACTACTACTACTACTACTACTACTACTACTACTACTACTACTACTACTACTACTACTACTACTACTACTACTACTACTACTACTACTACTACTACTACTACTACTACTACTACTACTACTACTACTACTACTACTACTACTACTACTACTACTACTACTACTACTACTACTACTACTACTACTACTACTACTACTACTACTACTACTACTACTACTACTACTACTACTACTACTACTACTACTACTACTACTACTACTACTACTACTACTACTACTACTACTACTACTACTACTACTACTACTACTACTACTACTACTACTACTACTACTACTACTACTACTACTACTACTACTACTACTACTACTACTACTACTACTACTACTACTACTACTACTACTACTACTACTACTACTACTACTACTACTACTACTACTACTACTACTACTACTACTACTACTACTACTACTACTACTACTACTACTACTACTACTACTACTACTACTACTACTACTACTACTACTACTACTACTACTACTACTACTACTACTACTACTACTACTACTACTACTACTACTACTACTACTACTACTACTCCTTGAAGCCATAATAGCTGGAAATACCTTTTTCAACGATTTAATTTTGTACAGAAAGAAAATTCACTCTGCGCCAATTATAACCAGAGTAAAAAAATGTATAATGTTAAACGTTTTGTCTTTAATCTCTCGGCTGGAAATACCTAAAGAGCTTAACATGTTGCAGACTTTGGTGTTGATGCGCCATATACATAGTGTGCGTGTGTCTGTGGTTTTAGAATTATCCTTAGTACCTGAAGAAGGCGTGAGAGATTTCTCTTCGGTTGGTGGATGTAAGGGCTTGATGTTGACAGCCTTAATGACCCTGGCAGTTGATGGGCTTAAAGCCCAAACAACCAACCAAACAACCAACCAATCCTTTCGACACAATCAAACTAACTCCTAACCATCCAATTAATTCCGTCTCACATTGGACAATAATTTGTAATTCCGAATGTTCTTGAACCAGATACCAATAGTAAATACTTTAGACAAAATGTAAAAAATCTACTAGGTATACTGTTACAGGCGTTACATAACTAGAAATACTGTTACAGGCGTTACATAACTAGATGTAATGAGACCACTTTCCTCAACATTACGCTGCCCACAGATGGCATATAGATCTCATCTCGTACACAGAAATTAAAGAACAACTTTCTTCGCACAACCCACGGAGACAGGTACACGTTAGTGATTAACAAGAGAGGGACTGTGAATGATATTCAGATACAACAAGCAAATTAGGTTCATTGGAAAGTCGAGAACAGCGAGTCATTGGAAAGTTCAGAACATCCCTTCCTGTAGACAAATCGTGTTGAAAATGATTCTCTATTATCAGATGGTCTTCACCTTAACCTTTCTTGAGTTCACTGAGGTTTCCAAGCTACAAAGATGTCACTCAGGAGCGGATGAATATTCAAAGGAGGAGTCAAAAGGAACGAAATTTCATCAGATATGATAATGATAGTTCTATGAAAGGACATACGTCTGGAAGAGTGGGATGTCTACAAATCAAGTAAGACACTGAATTATAGACACTGGTGGAGATGAGATGGACATCAGGCTAGCAATATGAGGATTAGTGAATGGATGGACCCATTCCTGATATATGTCTCAAACGCTTCCTCCGTTCACAGAATGATTTGGAAAATTGGATTTCCATCCTACGTTGCTCCCATTATTGACAGGAATGTAAAAAACTAAGGTATTAAATGTTCAACATATGATTTTGTTAAGAGGAGTCCAAGCGATAAATGCCGTTACTTCTCATTCTTCATCAATATTACACATGATCACTTGTGCATCGCTGTGATGTTTGTTTCTTTGTCTACGCGGCTAAGCTTTGGAAGTCATTATCTAATCTTTTTTCCCGAAAACATACGTTCTTCTCCTTTACGAAAATATAAGGCTCAAACCTCAAAATACCTTGAATTATTCTTCCACCTCTTTCTTTCCTTCAATATGAATTCAGCAGTTTTTTCTTTCTTTCTTTCATGACCTTTCCTCGATGGAAGCTTCTGTCCGTGACTAGAGCTATTAATAAGAAGAAAAGCGACAAAACCTTAATCCTTGATATTATCTTCTGTCACGCATCAAGCATTAATCAATCAAACTCAATCTGTATTTAGTGTAGGATTCGTTGTATTAGCCTCACTGCTCCTCCATGATGTACTCCCACGTCTCCTCGTAGTGAGAATCATTATCTTTTGTTATTCATACAACCTGATATTTACCAACCCAAGCCTTCGACAAGAATGAGCTGTAACCTCTTCTAATAGAAGGGTTTTTTCCACCCAAAACCCTTCGATCAGTATGAGTCATGACCTCATCACACTAGCGAGTTTCTACCACCCTAAAACCCTCGAAGAGTATGAGTCTTGAGATCCTCATATATAAGGGTTTTTACCACCCGAAAACCTTCGACTAGTATGAGCTGTGAGCTCTCATACAACCAGGTTTTTACCACTTTCAATCTTCGACGAGTATGAGTTGTAAGCTCCTTATATACCCAGGTATGAGGTGTGAGTTCCTATTTTCGTCCGCGTAGAGTCTCCAGCACTATGTACCTCACCATCTTCCCCACCCTCCTCATGATCCACCGTCAGTGAACACAGTAGATCATGGGAGGCTTGGCTGAAGCCCCTGGCGCGGAGTGAGGGGCTGGCGACCACGACGAGTAGGAGGAGCGAGGAGTTGTCTGCTCCTAGATGACGCTGGTATACTCTACGTATACCTATTCTCCTCCTTCCAGCCTCCCTACTTTTCATACTTCTTTACAAATAAACATACGACACGCTTATGTTTTTGTTATGCATTTGGTATATTGATTAGAGAAAAGTATTTTACATTTTAAGACATACCATTTTCTTTTCAATGTAGTAGCATGTCTTCCACTATTTTCTGTTATCTAATATAATTTTTCCCTGTTTATCATTCATACGTCTATCAATATGCCATCAGTAATTTAGAACATGGTTTAGATTCATATTTCTACACTTAAAAATATAGCTGGTGTAACGAAAAAATCCTCAGGCTTTTTATTACATCTTACTCTGAAAAACCTAATCACTTTAGATATATAAAAAAAAACAGGAGTTTTTAGTGTAGACTGAACTGGTGGGAGGAGGCAGGAAGAATCGTGGTATAGGGTTTCTATGGGATGACTGGGAATCCTTAAGAAGCAATCAGAATATAATGAACAATTACTTGGAACACATTTCCACCCTACAACAGGAGGGATCACGAAGCTGTTAAGTGCCAACAATCGTCGTCCCATATGCTGATCCCATACCTTATAGCCCACAGTCTCTTCTCCTCATTGTTGACATGTGAAGCGCTCAAATGCCCTACAGATCACAAGCAATGTAAAGGCCATTTATACTCAAATGGCCTGACTTACATATATCTATCACTTATCTATTTCTCTTTGGACTGAAGTTGAGTCATCTTCAACCAGTCAAAAGAAGGTAACGTAAGGAAATACGTACATGCACTAGGCCCGCAGACACCATATCCCCTCTGGAGACACTTCCTTTGCGATTATAACGTGGTGCTGCCGCATGCATGTCGTTGCTCAGACTTGATGAACGGTTCTCAAGTACAATAACAGAGAGCCATTAGCGGCAGGTCCCCTCACCACAAAGTGTGAGAACTTCAGGGCGAGATTACTGCAAGCACTTGAGCTGAAGGGAGTGGTAGG
>NC_092224.1:99463382-99468382 GCF_036320965.1 Panulirus ornatus | reverse complement strand
GGAGAGAATGAGTGAGGAAATATTGACCAAGAGGATATATGTGTCGGAGGTGGAAGGAACGAGAAGTGGGAGACCAAATTGGAGGTGGAAAGATGGAGTGAAAAAGATTTTGAGTGATCGGGGCCTGAACATGCAGGAGGGTGAAAGGCGGGCAAGGAATAGAGTGAATTGGATCGATGTGGTATACCGGGGTTGACATGCTGTCATTGGATTGAATCAGGGCATGTGAAGCGTCTGGGGTAAACCATGGAAAGCTGCGTGGGGCCTGGATGTGGAAAGAGAGCTGTGGTTTCGGGCATTATTGCATGACAGCTAAAGACTAAGTGTGAACGAATGAGGCCTTTGTTGTCTTTTCCTAGCGCTACCCCGCACACATGAGGGGGGAGGGGGATGGTATTCCATGTGTGGTGAGGTGGCGATGGGAATGAATAAAGGCAGACAGTGTGAATTGTGTGCATGGGTATATATGTATGTGTCTGTGTGTGTATATATATGTGTACATTGAGATGTATAGGTGTGTACATTTGCGTGTGTGGACGTTTGTGTACATACATGTGTATGGGGGTGGGTTGGGCCATTTCTTTCGTCTGTTTCCTTGCGCTACCTCGCAAACGCGGGAGACAGCGACAAAGCAAAATAATAATAATAATATACTATATATATATACATATATATATATATATATATATATATATATATATATATATATATATATATATATATATATATATATATATTTATATATATATATAAATATATATATATATATATATATATATATATATATATATATATATATATATATATATATATATATATATATATATATATAGAAAGAAGAAAAAAATCTTTAAGTAACGGAGGAACTTTGAAGTGGGAAGTGAATAAAGAAAAATAAAAAACATCCATTTGAGGTAATCAATACGCTCTGATTAGGTTTTATTGATTGATCAGATGGTGGTGCAATATCGAGAGAAGATACTGATCATCAACTGGAGTAGTTGTCATCCTGTGTCTGCTATGAGTGGTTACATAATGCAAGCCTCAAGGTGGTCCTTCAGGTGTAGATCCACTCATTGTATTCTAATGGCTTCCAGATTTCCTTCTCTCATGCATGGGAAACTAAAGTATTTCATATGATTATATTTTGTTATTTCATATTCTTCTCTCATCACATATCATCTTAATCATCGCTGAGTGTTACTGTATCTAAGTCATCACTGTATTGTACGGGGCGTATCACTGAAATTCTTGGAGAGCGTTACACACAGCACCTTTTTTTTTTTTTTACACACACAAGTGTCTCATCAACTTAAGTGCGTCCATATCAATACCCATCTGCGTGTGGCGCGGGAAACACAGGCATTGGAAATGAGCAAGAAGGGGAGGAGTGGGGGGAGGTGGTGATCCACTCACCCGGGGAGTTGACGGCGGCGGAAGCCACCATCCGGCTGCATAGGCTAAAGATGAGACAAAGAGAGAGGAAAAAAAAATAATCTTGGTGCGTAATATAAGTAATGGTTCTGCTGCACGCATGACACGATAGTCATCACTGTGCATTATGTCTCGCTCGGGTTTAGGTGATGATGCTAGCGTAGTAACATAGAGATCTGGTTTTGTGCAAAGATATGAATTGTACCTCTCTTGTGTGTGTGTGTATATATATATATATATATATATATATATATATATATATATATATATATATATATATATATATATATATATATATATATATATATATATATATTTATATATATATATATATATATATATATATATATATATATATATATATATATATATATATATATATATATATATATATATTCGTTTATTATACTTTGTCGCTGTCTCCCGCATTAGCGAGGCAGCGCAAGGAAACAGACGAAAGAATGGTCCAACCCACCCACATACACATGTATATACATACACGTCCACACACGCACATATACATGACTATACATTTCAACGTATAGATATACATTCACACACAGATATATACATATATACACATGTACATAATTCATACTTTCTGCCTTTATTCATTCCCATCGCCGCCTGGCCAAACATGAAATGACAACCCCCTCCCCCCTCATGTGTGCGAGGTAGAGCTAGAAATAGACGACAGAGGCCACATTCGTTCACACTCAGTCTCTAGCTGTCATGTAATAATGCACCGAAACCACAGTTCCCTTCCCACATCCAGGCCCCACAGAACTTTCTATAGTTTACCCCAAACGCTTCACATGACCTGGTTCAATCCATTGACAGCACGTCAACCCCGGTATACCGCATCGTTCCAATTCACTCTATTCCTTGCACGCTTTTCACCCTCCTGCATGTTTAGGCCCCGATAGCTCAGAATCTTTTTTACTCCATCCTTCCACCTCTAATTTGATCTCCCACTTATCCTTGTTCCCTCCACCTCTGACACATATATCCTCTTGGTCAATCTTTCCTCACTCATTCTCTCCATGTGACCAAATCATTTCGATACATCTTCTTCTGCTCTCTCAACCACACTCTTTTTATTACCACACATCTCTCTTACCCTTTCATTACATACTCGATCAAACCACCTCACACCACATATTGTCCTCAAACGTCTCATTTCCAACACATCCACCATCCTCCTCACAACTATCTATAGCCCACGCCTCGCAACGATATAACATTGTTGGAACCACTTTTCCTTCAAACATACCCTTTCTTGCCTTCCGAGACAATGTTCTCGCCTTCCACACATTTTTCAACGCTCCCAGAACTTTCGCCCCCTCCCCGACCCTGTGACTCACTTCCGCTTCCATGGTTCCATCCGCTGCCAAATCCACTCCCAGATATCTAAAACACTTCACTTCCTCCAGTTGTTCTCCATTCAAACTTACCTCCCAATTGACTTGTTCCTCAAACCTACTGTACCTAATAACCTTGTTCTTATTCACATTTACTCTCAGCTTTCTTCTTTCACACACTTTACCAAACTCAGTCACCAGCTTCTACAGTTTCTCATCCGATTCAGCCACTAGCGCTGTATCATCAGCGAACAACTGACTCACTTCCCAAGCCCTCTCATTCACAGCAGACTGCACACTTGCCCCTCTCTCCACAACTTCTGCATTCACTTCCCTAACAACCCCATCCACAAACAAATTAAACAACCATATATTTGTGTATATACATGTGTATGTGGGTGGGTAAGGCCATTTCTCGTCTGTTTCCATGCGTCACCTCGCTAACGTGGGACATGGCGGTAAACTATGATAAGAAATCCAATAGTCTATTCTTCTTTGAATTCCCTCATCATTTTTTGTTTTCATTTGCAACAAAAAGTTTGTAAAAAGAATGATATGGAAAAGTAGAAATATCATGATGTGAACAAAGATCTATTCTAACACAAAAGGCAACATGAACAATGAAATATCTATTGCAACACGAATGGGAATTATCATTGCAACATGATTGGTAATGCGAGCAGCAATTTATTGCAGCACGTGCAATAACATCAGCAGGGCAACGTCCTCAGAGACACCGAGGTGGATCCAGTGCACGGTTTACGAAGAGGACAAATGACGAGTCGATTATCGTACGATGGAAGAGATCAAGAAGTGATTGATTCTCATCATTAACAAACACATCATCAAGAGGTGCAGTTATTGTGATATGAGCAAGTCAGTCAGGTGACAAATTAACTGTGATATGATGAAGACTGTCAGGAAGTAAGTGTACTAAAACACGAACGAGGACAGCAAGAGATAAATCCATTGTAACAAGAACAAGATATTGAGAGAGAAATAAATTTCAACGCAAATGGGATTATCAAGATATAAGTCCATTGCAACGCGACGGAAATATCAGGAATTAATCTTCTGTAACACGAAATTAAAAGATGAATGCTAAATACATTAACAGAAGTGTCAGTTCCCTCTATATACCTCAATAATACTGTAACTTTCGTAATCGGAAAAGATTTCGCATATAGAAACCAAACCACATCATAACATTCGAAACATATCGTGAATATAAACCTCATATAAAAGTTATTCTAACCAAATATCAAATCATGATATGAGGTTCAAATCTTTAAAACCACGAAGAGATGAATCTGATGATATTTTGATCTACAAAATTCTCCTCCCTTGACCTTATATGTAAGCCATTCACCTACATATGATCCTGTTTATACGATCTATGGATGCTCTGGTTCTCTCTCTCTCTCTCTCTCTCTCTCTCTCTCTCTCTCTCTCTCTCTCTCTCTCTCTCTCTCTCTCTCTCTCTCTCTCTCTCTCTCTCTCTCTCTATCTATCTATCTATCTATATATATATATATATATATATATATATATATATATATATATATATTTTTTTTTTTTTTTTTTTTTTTTTGTACTTTGTCGCTGTCTCCCGCGTTTGCGAGGTAGCGCAAGGAAACAGACGAAAGAAATGGCCCAACCCCCCCCATACACATGTACATACACACGTCCACACACGCAAATATACATATCTACACAGCTTTCCTTGGTTTACCCCGGACGCTTCACATGCCCCGACTCAGTCCACTGACAGCACGTCAACCCCTGTATACCACATCGCTCCAATTCACTCTATTCCTTGCCCTCCTTTCACCCTCCTGCATGTTCAGGCCCCGATCACACAAAATCCTTTTCACTCCATCTTTCCACCTCCAATTTGGTCTCCCTCTTCTCCTCGTTCCCTCCACCTCCGACACATATATCCTCTTGGTCAATCTTTCCTCACTCATTCTCTCCATGTGCCCAAACCATTTCAAAACACCCTCTTCTGCTCTCTCAACCACGCTCTTTTTATTTCCACACATCTCTCTTACCCTTACGTTACTTACTCGATCAAACCACCTCACACCACACATTGTCCTCAAACATCTCATTTCCAGCACTTCCATCCTCCTGCGCACAACTCTATCCATAGCCCACGCCTCGCAACCATACAACATTGTTGGAACTACTATTCCTTCAAACATA